>NC_090188.1:24989123-25199123 GCF_024679245.1 Pseudorasbora parva | reverse complement strand
TATTATTATAATGTTGAAAACGGTTGTTCTGCTTAATATTTTGTAAGCTGTGATACATATTAAAGAATGGAAAGTTTAAAGGGAACAACTTTTATCTGAAATATTTTATAAAATATACAGAGATGGACAGTAGTGGAGTATTTTTGCTTTCTACTCAATTAAAATTTTCAAGTATATAATTTATCAGTGGGTTGTTGTTGTTGTTGTTGTTGTTGTTTTTTGGTGGAAAACATTTACTTCTCTACATTCCAAAGCATAATACATAATAGCATTTTTACTGCACTACATTTCATACATAAAAGTTGTTTTTTTTTACCGTTAACTTTTAATTACATTAAACATATAGTACTTTCTTATTTGTACTCATTTTAATTACTTTTACTTGAGTATATTTTTTAATGTAATTAAGTATTAAATGATATTCAATATGAAACGTAGTGTAGAAAAAAGTACAATATTATGTTTTGGTATGTTGTGAAGTAAAACATTTCCAAAAAAGAACACTGATAAAGTACATACTTGAAAAAAAAAATATTATTTTTAAATACTTCCCTCCTATCAGCCTCAGATATTCATCCTTGCTGAATAAAAGTATTAATTTCTTTAAAAAAACAAAAATCTTACTGACCCCAATCCTTTTAAAGGTAGTGTATCTTAATTTCTTTAAGGTACTTAATTAACTGAAATTCTTTGAGAGTATTCAGCTTGTTAGGATTTACAGAGTACATTGCTTGTAAATGATTAGCCAACAACAAAAACATGAATTCCTTCATTATTGGTAGTTCCTGTCAGAGTCATCATTATGAAGCATAGAACCACAGGAGGAGAAGAGGAAAACAGGACACATCTGGGAAGGACAACACACACACACACACACTCACATCATGTGTTAACGTGATCTGCCCTTCTATACCATGACAGTGGACCACAGCGCATTAGCCAACATATTTAAACATAAGCATTTAGTGAGGATATGTGGAATTTAGTGAATGATGGGCATTTCAGATTCTGCAGAAACCTGTGTGATTTTCTGCTGAGTTGTGTGCATGCACATTCTTCATGAGCCTGCCGGTAACACCACAAGAATGCTCTGTCTTAATACTCTCACTGACCACCCTTTACCCCTTCTTTTTTATTACACTATTTCTCAGTCGCAATATTCTTTTGAACAAATTGCAAATGCTTTGGTACATTCATGCAATTGATTATGTACAATTATCTGCTGTTTCCTACATTATCAAAATGTTGATCAAAAATATACTGGTTCCTGTTGAATAATCTTACCCCTCAAAACATACAGGCAGGCATAAGTCATTAAATGCAGAATGGTTGAACTAGATGTCATAAAATGTCAAGCATATATTTTCTATACATTTCCATTAGACTTTTTCTTTTCATAAATGTGTCCTGAATTGATGTGAAGGTTGAATTTCACTAATGTAAATGTATGGGAAATGTAAAGCATTAGATCAACAAATGATGAACCAGTTCTCTAAAAGAAGCATCATTGATCAAGCATACATAGACAGAGCACAACATAGTGTTACAAATTCTGGCAACGGAAGGATAAGAAAACAAACAGGGCCAACAGTGGGAAGAAGAAGAGGAGTAAGGATGCGTGGTGAAAGGGTTACAGAGGCAAAAAAGTGGAAGAGGTAGAAGAGGCCAAAGACATGTTTCTGATTAAAAAAGTGTCACTGTTGTGGACCATGTTCTCAATCATGACCTAACAATGGCTGAGGCGGGTTGAAAGGTACAGCCGCATGTTGGAAGACTGTAAAAAAATTGTTGGTTTAACTCAAAAAAGTAAGTAACCTGGTTGCCTTAAACTTTTGATTTTATTGAAATTAAAAATTTGAGTTGATGCAATGAAGGAATAAATAGAAACTCATAATATTATCGTATGTGAACCACATAAAAAATTTGGTAAATCATGAAACTAGCACAATTTGGCATGTTTCACTGCGTCTTCACAAATAAAACACACAATATGCTTACACAATCTTTTAATAATATTTGAATAAAGGTTGTCGATTCTCAAAAATGTTCATTGTATTGACTCAAAAAAAATTTTTTTAATTAAATGAATTTTACGGCAACCAGGTAAAACATTTTTTTACATCATTTTTTACAGTGTACAAGCTTGTGGGGAGTTCTACAAGCTCATGAAATCTTATTATAATAAACAAAGCATTGACATTATGTAAATAAGAGAATAATTGTGCAGTCAGCTTCCGTCCCTTTAACAGAACTTTGTGAGCAATGAACAAAAATAAGTGACAGCTTTTTAGTGATTATGAAGGAAGCGCACTTTGCCCGCTTTCTGTCATGCCAAATCACGCATTATGCTTGCTTTTCTGTTAAAATTAACAGTGGTTTATGAACTTAGATACTTTAATAACAAATCATTTATTGGAAGTATTTATGCTGAGATGTGTAGGTTGTGGCAATATATTTAAATGTTTTTATATCTCTTTAGCCTACCCTGAAGTTGGTTTACCCTCCGCCTATGAATCTGAATTTAATAGTCACATAAATCACAACATACTGCAAAACCCAAGCTAATACATCAGTACATCGAATTTGGCTTGAGTAACTTTATCTTTATGGATACATCTATCTCCCTCCAGAAAGAATGTTTACACTGCTATACATCCTGGTATGTTTCTCATACAGTCAAATGCCAAAGGCAGCCTACACAAATCTGAGTTTCTGTGTCATGAACATGCTTAAGAGAGGAACTGCAGGGACTGGTGGCTTAAAGATGGTGTATGCAGTAGTATGGTGGTGTGTTAAGATGGTGGGAAATCATTACTCACTGTTGTCAGTGATCGTTTGGTTGTCCCAGTCCCAAGCCTCCACGATCAAAGTGTACGCTAGCTAGGAGATAGAGAGAAAGAGGTGGTTAGGTAATATACACAGACATATAGATCTCCACAGTCAAAGTCTATGCAAAAGACAAACAGGTTTTATGAGGTTAATTCAAATTAACCTCATAAAACATAGAAGGGCATCCAGAGACATCCTCAAAGAAATATTCAACTGTAATAATATTTAGGGATTTCCCCCGAATTTTTCTAGGGATTGGGTTAGTTTGTAGCCATTATAAAACAATGGAAATCTATTATATCCTCATTTAGATAGCATGTGAATCTGCGTGTGTACCTTTTTAACAGGATGCAAGTCATAACAGCAATGTGAATAACCTGGTTCCCACAGTCTGGTGACTGATTAGCCCGGTTATAAACCAGATGAATGATGAGATGGTGCAAGGATGTTTGTATGAGTGTGCATCAGGTCACTGCCGCAGTCAACAAATTCATAAATGATTGTGTGATTTTTATGCGTGCATGTTTTTTCTACACAGCTTTGCCAGTGTTCTTTAGTTCATTCATTGTGTGGGAAAATAGTTTGCGAAGTCAAGTCGATTATCAGCATGACTTCAAATGGTTCCTGAACCAGCAGTATTTTACTGTGAGGTGAGGGAGAGGTCATGTTCTTTCTCAAATAAGGGGTAGTAGCATGTCTTTCCTTTAATCTGACATAACCTAAGTGCTTTTGAGATTACAAACATTGTCCTGGATTGAAATTTCAGGAAACGTCCTCAGAGAAAAATCTCTGAGACGGACATGAGACTGAATAGCAAACTTGTAAAAAGCTTCTGTAATTAAAAGAGATTTTTCCTTCTGCTTGAGTCTGTTACAGATGTCTTGCAAATGGTTTAAAACCATTCATAGATTCCCAAAAATTATGAATGAAAGTATTACTTTATATATGTTTCAAAGAGCCACTGTGGAAAACAGGACATTTCTGAAGAGATGTTTTTAGCAGGTATGTTTGACTGAAAAGGTTTTTTTTTGTTTTTTGGTTTGGGTAGAGATCAAGTTTACTCCAGCAGCACGGCATAAGAAATATGCCCATGGATTTTGTGTGCTGACACTCATGCATCTTTTCTCTGGAAGCATGAATCAGCACGCTAACATCAGTGAAGCCAAAACACTCAAACTTGTAGGTGCATGCAGTAAATGGTAAGAAGGAAATACTCCTGATGCAGGCATGGCTTCAAACCTTTCATAGTTTTCACTAAACCTCTAAGCACTATTCAGGAATATCACAAATCCTTTTTATCTTTTTGGCATTTCCCTGACATTAATATATGTACATTTTTACATGCATCTAGACAGGCTACAACAAATACATGCAAAACTATAACTGTGGTAGAGATTGAAGGATGTTCATTGGGAAAAAATGTAACACTGTAAATGGACAACTACTGGTCATCTACAAAACATCATCATCCTCTTAATATAAAATATTATCAAGTCCTGTTATATAAACTTAAGAGTGTGGCAGTAATATTGCTCCAGAAATGGGGCAGAGATCTCTAAGATGGCATTTCTGGAGCAATACTACTTTTTCTAATTAATACATTCATCATTTTGTTTATTGTTTTATTGCTGTTTTAAACCTGCACTTCACTAAGTGTCTCACTGTTTGTCCAGCTTCTTGTTAAAAAACATCAAGTTTCAAATCTGCTTTGAAAAACAATCTTTCTCTTTGAATCTGTTGCTCTGTGCCTGTGTTCGTTTATGAATGCCGAAAAATAAGTAGCCAGCAAGACAATAACTGTGACATAATTTCAATTTCTAAGAGAAATGAGAAAATGAATCAGAACATTGTGAAATGTGTACAGGGTTATGCTTTTTTAAAAATCTATTTATTTTCTAAAATATTTCAAAATTAATTTGATTTACCCTGGAGCTCTTTGCAATCATCACGTCCCGCAGAAAACTTAAAACAGACCCCATTTTTGACTTTGTGATTTATTGATCATTACACTTCAATTATTTTTTTTAAAAATGTTTTTTGTGTGTGTGTGTGTGTGGTTTCTTTTAATTTTTCAAAACTTTCGAAAGAACAGCATTTATTTAAAATAAATATTATTTAACAACATACACTATATTGCCAGAAGTATTGGTTTACACCCCTCCAAATCATTGAATTCAGGGTTTCCAATCATTTTCAAGGCCACATGGCATATGAAATCAAGCACTTAGGCGTGCAGACTGCTTCTACACACATGCAAGAATGGGTTGCTCTCAGGAGCTCAGTGAATTCAAGCGTGATATCGTGATAGGTTGCCGCCTGTGCAAGTCCATTCATGAAATTCCCTCACTACTAAATATTCTACAGTCAACTGTCAGTGGTATTATAAGTGGAAGCAATTGGTAACTATTAGCTCAAGAACAGTGCGTAGAGAGCTAAATGGAAAGGGTTTCTATGGCCGAGCAAGTGCATCCAAGCCTTATATCCCCAAGTGCAATGCAAAGCGTCGGATGCAGTGGGGTAAAGCACGCCGCCATTTGACTCTAGAGCAGTGGAGACGTGTTCTGTGGAGTGGCTGAATCACGCTTCTCTGTCTGGCTGTCCGATGGACTAGTCTGGGTTCGGCGTTTGCCAGGAGAATGGTACTCGCCTGACTGCATTGTGCCAAGTGTAAGGTTTGGTGAAGGGCGATTATGGTGTGGGGTTGTTTTTCAGGGGTTGGGCTTGGCCTCTTAGTTCCAGTGAAAGGAACACTTAATGCTTCAGCATACCAATACATTTTGGACAATTTCATGCTCCTAACTTTGTGGGAACAGTTTGAGGATGACCCCTTTGTGTTCCAACATGACTACACACCAGTGCACAAAGCAAGGTCCATAAATACATGGATGAGCAAGTTTGGTGTGGAGGAACTTGACTGGCCTGCACAGAGTCCTGGCCTCAAGCCCATAGAACACCTTTGGAATGAATTAGAGGGGAGACTGCGAGCCAGGCCTTCTCGTCCAACATCAGTGCCTGACCTCACAAATACACTTCTAGGAGAAGGGTAAACAATTCCTATAAACACACTAAAACCCCTAAACCCCACTTTATATTAGGTGGCCTTAAATACTATTTACTTACATCAAAATATAAGTACAATGTACTTATTGTGTTCATATTGTATTGCAAAATAATTTTGCTGAATGGTAAGTTGAATGGTAGGGTTAGGTAAGGGAAGTGTCAACAATGTAATTACAGATGTAATTACATGCAGCTAATTTTAAAAATGTAATTATTATTTAAAAACATGTATATAAATAATAAGTGCATTGTATCAAATGATTAATTAAAATGTTCATAGTAGTTAAGGTCACCTAATATAAAATGGGTCCAAATAAACTATGTATATGCAATACTGCCATATTACTGTAATTTATTTTAAATACTTAGTCATGATGCTTACATTACATTGCAATTAAAATAATGATTACTGTAGGAAGGCCAATTCAATTTTTTTACTTTGGTTAAAGTTAACTTAATATTGTACTTTTGTTTAATGCACATTACATTTTTTTTCACAAACATTTTGACATGAAACAATAATTGGCAGACCCCCTGCAGTACTGCCACAGACCCCCTAGGAGTAGTGTACTGCTTTATAATATCCAGGATATTATAATATCCAGGATGCAGGACAAAATCCAAACCCCATTAAAAGGATGAGGAGTTGAGGAGTCAGTGTCAGCACACTAATGAAAGGGAAAGGTTTTGTGCAGAATTCGTTTTGCAGTATGAGTGTATTATTGTAAACACCTGGTCAGTGGCGTAACACAGTTACAAATCTCCATAGACAGCCATCAGACACCAACTACCAGTCCAGGTAATAGCAGGAGAGGGGAAGATTTTATCTTGCCTTAGTTAGAGGGAAATAAGACACCCACATGCATATACACATGCCAGCAGATACAGAACACACGCACACACAGGCAATGAATAAATTACACTTCCTAAGTGACACTGAGCAGGCAGTGGCGCAGTTTTTACACATCAGAGAACAGTGTGTGTGTGTGGGGGGGGGGGTGTACACATGCTGTACTGTGCTGTATATTGCAAGAATCCAGCCTTGCATTAATGTGCCTTGCATTAAAATATATACACACACACGCACCAGGTGTGAATACACATATACACACCAGTCTATAAGGATTCAGGTCAAATGCAATTCAATGTACAATGCACAGTAACACACACACACACACACACACACACACACACACACACACACACACACACACACACACACACACACACACACACACACACACACACACACACACACACACACACAGGAACTGTTCCACCTAAAAGCTGAATGTGATATGTGCAGGTTGGCAGGTTAATACACCTGTGTTCTAAATTCACTTCATACCCAATGTGCTTGGGTTTCCGTGGCACAAAATTAACAATGCAATTCCATTGTGTGCAATTTTCAATGAAAGAGGAGGTGGTTTATTTATTAGAATAAGTCAAGGTAAGTTATGTATTTGATTTTACCATGGTTAAGCTATCCTTCAGGTTACCTTCTAAAAGGAATATTTCACAGAAAAACTCAAATTTGCATGGTAAACTGAAAAAAGGCATTTCATTGACATTTATAGATATTCATTTTTACATGTTTATACACAGGCTACAACGGAAATGTAAAGTATGCAAAACTCTTCTGATAACATTTAATGTGCACGTCAGAGTTAACTGTGGTAGAGATTGAAGGTTGTAAATAAATCTAAATTCTAATGACAGACAACTACTAGACAACTACAAAATATCATCACTATCTTTTATAAAAAATATTATTGAGCCCTGACTTAGGCCTTGTCCACAATAATTTATTTTTTTTATCAACAAATTTCAGGAGCACATTCAGTTAATACATTAATCAATGAAAGGTGTACATATACAAAAGATTTACCTCCATTCATTGACAGTTTTGTATCATAACCTTTAATCTATTTAATTTGATGTAAGTTTGAACTCATTAATACATTTTCGGTTGCAAATGCAAAAATAGTTCTCTCTCTGTTTTGGCCTTCTGCTTTTTGAGAACACTCTCCCAAGTGGATACATTTGAAAACACTGATTTCGCATTATAGTGTGGACTTAAACAATGACGCATGTTTAGTCATGTGATGCATCTTGTATCCATAGATATATAGTTATACCAGCATTGTTTTGCCTACTATATAGTGTTGCTAAAGAGAAATGTCCCTTTGTACACTCTTAATATTGCATTTACGTTTTAGACAATGCGATTTTGAGTGCAACCTGAGTGGTGGGATATTTTGCTAATAAAATTATCATGCCAGAAGAAAAGTGTGAGGAATATATTATGCCTGCTCTCTCTCTGCATGATCTTGAGAACTTTTAGTATGTTTTACGCATGTGCAGTAAGGTTATTTAAGCACAGTGTGTGTGGACAAGGAGCATTTTGAAATGAAAACACCTTTTTCAAATGTTTTCAGATTAATACATGGCCTTAAGAGTGTGGCAGTAATATTGCACTAGAAATGATGGCATTTAAGCTTGGTACATACTCCACAAGAACAAAGACATGTTTTTTTATTTTCTCAAGGTGGCAAGAACAAGAACAAAGTTTGTTCTGGCCAGGACATTCCACACTTTACGAGAAAAGCAGGTGTCGAACATGTCCGTTTCTCCACATTAACCCCGCCCACTTAATTTCTAACCAATCACATAATAGTTCTCAGATATCCACAAAAACAATTTCTGCTCAGATGATGTGCCGAGAACAAGCTGCGAGAACTCCTAAACCAGGGCTGCGAGAACAAAATTACGTAATTTTGTTCTCGCAGCCCTGGGAGCAAAAACGTTCTGTTCTTGCGGAGTATGTAACGGCCTTTACTTGTCTTGATGGGTTCTTCCACATTCAGTCTAAAGCTTGGGACATACTCTACAAGAACAAAGAATTTGGTGTTTTTTTCTCCAGGTGGCAAGAACAAGAACAAAGTTCGTTCTGGCCAGTACATTCCATACTTCACGAGAAAAGCAGGTGCTGATAATCTGCGTTTCTCCACATTAACCACGGCCACTTTAAATGTCTGACCAATCACACAATAGTTCTCGGACACCCGCAAGAAAAAAAGTTCTGCTCAGGCGATGTGTCGAGAACAAGCTGCAAGAACTCCCCAACCAGGGCTTCGAGAACAAAATGACGTCATTTTGTTCTCGCAGCCCTGGGAGCGAGAACTTTTTTCTCTGTTCTTGTGGAGTATGTTGAAGCCTTTAAGCTTGGAACAAACTCTGCAAGAACAAAGAAATTTGTTTGTTTTCTCGAGGTAGCAAGAACAAGAACAAAGTTTGTTCTGGACAGTACATTCCATACTTCCCGAGAAAAGTAGGTGCTAATCTGCGTTTCTCTGAATTAACCACACCCACTTTAAATGTCTGACCAATCACACAATAGTTCTCAGACACTCGCAAGAAAAAAGTTCTGCTCAAGTTTGGAACATACTCTGCAAGAACAAAGAAATGTGTTCATTTTCTCGAAGGGGCAAGATCAAGAACAAAGTTCGTTCTGGCCAGTACATGTCATACTTCACGAGAAAAGCAGGTGCTGATAATCTGCGGTTCTCTGAATTAACCACACCCACTTTAAATGTCTGACCAATCACACAATAGTTCTCAGACACTCGCAAGAAAAAAGTTCTGCTCAGGCGATGTGTCGAGAACAAGCTGCGAACCAGGCCCTGGAAGCGAGAATTTTTTTCTCTATTCTTGCGGAGTATGTTGAAGCCTGAATTATTTTTAAAAAATATTTTTTCCTTTATATAGGTGTCTCTCTGTGTGTGAATTGCCCCTAAAGGTTAGTAGCCAGCAAGATAATAACTATGACATGATTTCAATATCTTGTGAAAGCTGTATAAGCTTTTAAAATGGGTAAAAAAATAAACAAAAACCTTCCTAAAAGTCTATTGCAAGACTCTTGGAGGCATACTGTATTTTGTGTGAGAAACAGACCAAAATTCAAGCCATCATTTACTTGTCATTTTATCCTTCACTTTGAACAAGAACTTCAATAGAATAAAAAAAACACAGATAGACATTTTCGAGCTTGGGAGTGTCAAAGAACGTCAAGTGGGTTTGGAATGACATCAAGGTGAGAGATGTAAATGATGACAAATATTTTTAATAATCAAAGTAAGCTATACTTCTAGATCAGTGGTTTTCAAACCTGTCCTAAAGGCACCCCAGCCCTGCACAATGTGTGTGTCTCCTTCATTTATCACACCTGATTCAACTCATCAGCTCATTAGTAGAGGCTGCAAGAACTAAACTGGGTGTGTCTAATAAGAGAGACAATCTAGATAGAACAGAAACATCTATTCATTAATGTTATTTGCATGAAACATTCAACTGTAGCAACATGAAGCGGAAGACTGATTATAGTCTTAGATTATAGTTTAAGTCAAAATATCAACTATTATCAGTCCTGTAGCCAGCAGACGCCATCACAGTCCAGAAGAAGAACACTAGGCAGATTTGCATCAAATACCTGTTATCTAACGCTTGGTCAACTACAGAGCACTCATAGAAAATAGGAGAAAGAAACAGTCGTGAAATAAGAAACCCAACACTCATCTAAGATTTAAGGAAAGCAGGATGGGGTGAAAGCAGGACAAGTAAGATCTGAAAATAGACAACAAAAATAAAGTGGAAAAGTAGAGAAGATCAGGTATTAAGTCATGCAGGCCCTCATAACTGTTTTAGCCGTCAAGAATGATAGAATCAAGCTTGTTTGTCAGTAGCATTCCTCTCGCTTTCAGTAAATTTTTCAATGCAGCTTCTTGGCAGGTCCAAATTTATGCAATATAAAACAGACATAAATGATAAAGATAGAGTAATTTCAGTGGCCTGACCCCACATCTCTAAACAACCAGATACACTGAAAAAGAGCTAATGTTATTTTTGGTAAAGATACATTGTTATTGTACATTCCTGTTTGGTTTGTAAAAAGATCTCTTTTCTTGACTGTGTATTCGGAGTTTAGATTAAAGACTGAAAACATCCTAATGGTGAAACAGAACATGAACTTGGGAGCTCTTACATGGAAAAGCTTGAGTAAAAAAAAAAGTGGTATGTGTGTGCGTGCGCAGTGGGGCGAGATTTTTTTTAAAATCCAAAAACAAAAGATGGTATGCTGGAAGAGAATCAAAGATCTCACAGCTGTAGGACGTCAGGCACAGCAGGACTTATAAGGTCCATAAACATCACCTTCCGTAAACTGCGTCCCTCCCCTTGGCACGCCTGATTTGCTAAGAAACTATGGACATTGGCAGATGCATGTGTCTTTTCAGATTTCAAATCGGCTGATGTTGATATGAATATCAATGATGATGTGCAAAGAGTGTGTACTGTTGAAGCAACTGTATCAAACAGTACATTGTCTACCATCATTCCTATTCGTTGTTGAGGAATTTGTGAAGACTTTTAAGGCAGACAAGCTACAGAGAAGAACATTATGGGAGGATTATTCCCATTAGCAAGTGTTTATTTTTGTGGTTTGCCAGTTCCAGAAATAACTATTAAACATCACAGCAGGAGGGTTTCCTTCCTACTATGGGCTGTCTTCACCAGTATCAACACAAGACTTCAGACTTCACACACTTCAACAGTTACAGCAGAAAAAAAATCTTCAAATGTGCACCAGCTGAACGTGAAATCTGTTGCTTAAATGATTCACCTGCCAAACTGTTGAAACAGCACGTATAGCCCTATGCTTAGGTGACCAGATAATGGTTCTGATACACAGCTTAGACCTTAAACTAAACCTAAGTTGAATTGAAAAATAATGATATGGCGATTGGAAAAATGCAGATGTTCCTCAGCATACGAGAAAAGAAAGCAAATAAACAAAATAAAGCAAACAACTACTGTGAGCATGACAGCTAGATGGATGGATGGATGGATGGATGGATGGATGGATGGATGGATGGATGGATGGATGGATGGATGGATGGATGGATGGATGGATGGATGGATGGATGGATGGATGGATGGATAGCTCAAGCTCAAGTTCTTTCCTGATCAGATTCTTCCAAGATCAACATTCCAAAGAAAAATAACTGTAGAATCACCACAGAGACAGAAACATTCAAGCACAGTCCCAAACATCTCTGTACATGACTGTGTTTTATCCTCAATTGGGCAATTACTGTGTGTTTAAAACAAAGCCACTTTAAAAGATGTGTACACAACATAAGAACACAGGCAGCTCTCATCACAACACTACTGTTGGCTGAATTCACCATGGCTGAAATTAAATCTGGAAGCAAACAAGACTCGAATGCAGTGATTCAGAGGTTTCCACTACTTACAAAACAGATTTACCAGGTTTAAAACAACAACGACAAACTCACACTGATGTAAGCTCTGTGTGGTTTGAGTTAAATGTTTTGCCCACAGTAATGTGCCTTACGTTAACTTATCTTACAATCTATCTGTTCTGGTCTATTTAGCGACAATGCTGCTATCAGAAACATGATCGTTTAGACAACTCCCACTGCCTCTCTCTTTCTCTTCTCTATCTCTTGGGTTGTGATATCACTCCATGAGCATGCCAGCTCTAGTCAAGAACTCTATCTTGTGTAAACCGTGCCTTTCTTAAATAATAATAAAAAAAAACAATACAATCTAATTTTTGCCCAAAACATCATTCTTACAAGCTCATGTGACACTTGTCCTTCACCATATCTTGTGATTCTTTCAATAAGAGAATACAAATATGCTAAGATGCTGCTAAGACATGTTTTAATGAAAAGGTGGCAGGTTCATCAACTATTTTGTTGTAAATGATTTCGACCCCTGTTTGAAAAAAGAGAAACTTAAGTGAACCTGACCAGATGCCTGGTTTTAGAGGGTCACTTCTTAGCTAGACCATGATAGATAGATAGATAGATAGATAGATAGATAGATAGATAGATAGATAGATAGATAGATAGATAGATAGATAGATAGATAGATAGATAGATAGATAGATAGATAGATAGTGTATTTTCTTCCTTTTATACTCCACAGTGCATGGTCTTGCAGCCCCTTGAAGTAAAACACACTACGTCCTATAAATACAACACCACCAGTTACGCGTGTAACTGTATACTGAGCGCGCGAGAGAGACACGCACCAGCCGCCGCTCACGCAGCCAAACGCGCGCCGTAACCGGAGATGCCCTACTCTCATCATCTCTACGATTAACGCCAGTGACCACGGTGACACCGAGCTCTCCCCTTTCCACCGAGTCAAACATTTGCTTTGCAATGAGTGTTTAATGCGCAGGCTACCAGTTGGTGTTGTTAAGACCAAGCATGTTTCACTTGAGCGTCTTGGCCATCTGCTGTAAATTCATGGAACATGGACAACTTGTTTCTAGCTGGTCTAAACTGGTCGTTGGTGCAAGGGTAGTAGATCATGTTGGACCAACAAAACAAACTACCAGCTGGCTATACAATCTCAATGTGGTCAAGCTAGTATAGGTTAGCTTACCTAATAGCCTAACTAATCATTTTAGACCAGCGACATTTTCACATAAAGCCACCAAATGTAATGTTGTTAGCCTGTCATGTGTTTTCAATTACTTGTGAACACCTTAAGTTCAACCTTTAGGTTTTCTTTTAAGTAAAATCAAAGTTACAACCAGCAATGTTCACTGCACTTTCTAACATCTTTGAATAAAATTAGACTACTGAAGAAAATTCATTCAAGTTCATTCAAGAGCATATTTTTATGTCAATAGCATATAAAGCATTACAAATAGCTATATACAGCATCATATAGTTTTTTTTTTTTTTTAAACCAAAAGAAACAAAATTGTTTGTTGTTAAAGAGCTGATGAAAGAGATCGGTAAACACCTACCGGCCAGGCGAATTGAAAGGGGATGATAACGGTCCCGAGGTCATTGGCCTTGTTTGGGTTTCCATTGAATCCTTTCAACTGAAATGTATTCCCTCCGATCACGCTCGAGCTTCCAGTGCCGTACGTACATAAGCCAGATGTGGTGACCTCCACCTGGTATTCCTTTAGACACACTCTTAAATAAGTGTCACATTCGTCCCGGTCGCACAGACCGTCTCGTGCGCTCCGCGCGCCGTCACAGCAGTTTCCATTCGCGAGCTCACCCTTGTCATTCTCCACGCTGATCAACTGGAGCTCTAAATAACCCGACGACTGGCACACCTAAAAATAACATAAACAGTAGTTAAAACATGAATTACACACAGATTGGTTTTATGATTGCACAGAATAATTGGTCTGGTTCCAGCACATGCAACACAAAACAATATAGCGGATTTAGTGCATCGACTTACATTCGTGTTTAAGAAACAATTGTATGGTTCTACAGGTATGCTATTGCAGAATTACCTACCAATGCACACGCAGCACAACGTGAATAAACAGGCTCGTGCAATAATGAAAAGTCTTTACCTTATTATTAATTTAGGCAATGCTTAAAGTTTCAAAGTCGGTCCATTACAGTGTACGCAGACTGGTTTTAAAACGCCTTTAAACTTTGAGGATCACATGATTCCACTGACAGAAGGATAATTATATTAGGACAAGAATCCCCAAATCTAATTTGACAAAAATGAATGAGTTTCAGTTCAATGTAAAGTTAATCTATGGACTTTATACAGTCAGTGAAGGGAAAAGGTGGACTAAAAAAAAGGCTTAAAAAAGTGTTACTCACCTCAGTCCAAAACGTCAAAATTAGTAACACTATTGAGAAACAAGCTCCAAAATAGTTATGCATGACTCCTATAAAGTTAATACGACATGGTTAAAAAAAGAAAACCAATATATGCATCATCCACAAAAATCCAGCCATACAAAGTAATTCCTTTCTCCGCAAGACCTCCAGAAGATGAGATGAAAGTCACACACATACATCCACTCAGATCTCCGGCGCGCTGCTCTCACTATATCAGTCAACTACTAGACATATGAACGGACTTGACTGACAGTTCAATAAACCATTGGCAAGTCATCAGCTGTAGTACAGCGTCTGCGGCAGCCAATCGGATAGTCAGAGGGCGGGGCCTCCCTATAAATGAAAGATCTGACAGGATTATTGACTTAGTTCTTAGAGTAAAACAACAAAGATTTTTGAGATTGAGCACTGTTATCATTTAATAAATTTTAATCTTCCACAAAAATAAATAATTCTATAATATTTGACAGCTGAATTATTATATAGTCGAATTAAGATATTGGTATAAGTATGGTGACATTTTGCAAACGATTATTAGGCTAAGCATTTTTCTTTTAGCATTTTTTTCCGTTTGCAATCTTTCCCAATCCAAAGACACTCTCGTCAATGCACGGTTGAATGTTTGTGGGTAACAGATACAGAGCGCCCTCTAGTGATGATTAATACGAGTTAATCGTTTGTGTGTTGTGCTTGTCTGTGTGTGTGTGTGTGTGTGCGTGTGCGTGTGCGTGCGTGTGTGTGTTGTGTGATACTTTTCTATCTTTAAAATTCCAAAATAATCCAATAAGTTTTTGGTTTGTGATTCCCTCACAAATAGGATAGGCCGACATGTTGAAAAACAACGTGTGAGGTCGACATTTGAAGTAGGCCTATGCTAATATTCACAATTTGACAGCCTCATGCAACCGCCAACATCCTGTTTTTTGTGTGCTGGGTTTATTGATATGTACCAACATGTCTGTTTGCGTGTGTTCACCGTGCATTTATTTGCATATAACTGAAATCTTTTTACTATTTGAAGTCATTTTTGTGCCACACGGTGCCCGCAGACTTCCGTAGCAAACTCCGCAGATTAGTGCCCGGGAAGCATGCACAAATTGTATGTGCGTGATTGTGAGAGGCAGTAGGCTACTTTTTAGTGCAAAAGTGATACTTGGCTGAAAAAATGACTTATTTATAGCTATTAAAAGTAGTTAATTTACTTTGGTAGGTAGGCCTTTTTTTTTTTTTTTTTTTGCTTTATTGTTGAATGATATAAAATTGTTTATTTAATGATTTGTGTACAATTGATGAAGCAATATTTTCTCAATCTTTTAGTGGATGTACTATAAGAGAGATTTGTATTGTAAACTTATTAAAAAGTGAATATTTTATATTTTATTTGTAATGATTTCAGTTTCAATAATTGTAACACTTTTTAAACCATTCTTCATGATTCTGCAGACCTTTCCCAATAATCAGCACAGAAATCACACAAAAAGTCTGCAGATTCTGTGTGGCCCTGCATGATAAAGCATGGGAATGTTATGGTTATTATTATTTTTTTAAATGCCAGACGTTAACTTTTGCTTAGTTTGTTAGTAATACACTAAAAGAGATGATATCACAGATTTACTGTATGGTTGTGTCACATCCTGCTATTTTTTAATCCATGTCTTTCTCTGTCCTTTCTCTGCTCTCTCTCTCTCTGTGTTTAGGAAATGGGTGACACTGTAGTCCTAATCTTGCCGTCAGACTCCATCCTGAGTTCCTCTAGTGCCGGTCCACAGCCAGAATAAAGGAATAAAGAAAGGAAGTCAGCCCGAGAGCTGCATGCAGAGGAATTAGATGGGAACAATGCTCGCTGCACTCTGAGGATGTGACACACTGCAGCTCTGATAGAAAGAAAGGCACCTGCATTCTGTTGAGCTCACCGAACATGTACAGATTGGGGAGGGGGTGGGAAAATTTGAATTAGTTCTGTCTATCAGTGAATGCACATTGAATATCTACACCACAGATGCGCACATTATTTGGTTCTGAGTGTATGAGGATTGGCCTGTGGTCAACAATATAATTGTAGTGTTGATACAGCATTGTTGAGTGATTTGTTTGGTTGCAGGATGAGATAAAAGATTAAAGCTTGTTAATATAAGAGATTACCTCACATGCAATATCACATTCAGTACACGCAGTGGCCCTAAATGTTATTATAAGCACACCAAATATATATAGGCCACTATGTATGCATTTGCTCTACTTCATCGTGTTCCCTCCGCTTCTTAAGATGCAGAAAGAAACAGAAGTGCAGAAGATTTAGCGAGCAGGTGTGTCATTGAGAGGTGTGAAATTCTGTCTCAGGTTTATAAATGTCACTGATGGAGTGTGAGAGTGCTTAACCTCTGACCTCAAGGCAGACTTCTATTACAGCTAATGCAGATTCCCTCAGTGTTTGCACTCCACACCTCTTTTAGGGTCACTGAAGGGGTGTGGCATGTCAATGGGCTGTCCTGAATACGTCATCTTCAGAAGAGCCATCTTACAGCTCACCTCAGCTTGCCCTGTTCTGATTGATGTATGGAAACCAAATGCAGTTCTTTAAAAAGGTGACTGCATTGAAAGGATTTAGATCCTTTTGTTTACTCTTTAGTTTTACATTTTCACAGCTGTGGATCATGCTTTTTTGGAAAATAGGCTACAAGGCACACCTTGAATTACTTACATGTTGTGTGTAGCCTAAACTCTAAAAACTGCTGGGTTAAAAACAACCCAAGTTGGGTTGGAAGCAATTGAGTTGTCTTAAGCAAGCATTTAACCTAACCGCTGGGTTAAAAACAACTCAAGTTGGGTTGAAAATTGACTAACCCAGCAATTGGTAGGGGTGTGCATTGGCACTGCCTTCACGATTCGATTCGATTACGATTCACCAGGTAACGATTCGATTCAATTCGATTCTACGATGCATTGTGATGCATCAAAATTCTACTGCACACAAAGCAAATTTTTCATCAGTCATGAGGCAATACAAGCAGATATTAAACAACAGATTGTATTGGCTGCTATGTGTCTCCTGTATCTTTGACATAAAAGTTATTAAATAAAATTAAATGTAATTAAATAAAATGCAATTAACCCTTAAATGCATGACTGTTTCACCAAACATTCTTACATATTCAGGTCGTTAGCGACCCAGATCTATATTTAACATGGATAGACCTCTACCTGTCGTGATAATATATAAAACTCCTGATTTTAGAGTAACACTTGCAGAAGAATAAAATAAAACCTATTTCATTACCTTTTGGAGCTTGGAAGGATTCAGTTTGAGCAGATGTTTAATACCATCATCATATGACCTCGTCAGAGCTCGTTTACCAGTATATTCTTGGGTTGCCTTAAGCAAACATTTAACCCAACTGCTGGGTTAAACAACCCAATTGCAGGGTTAAAACAACTTAACCACAGGGTTAAAACAACCCAGTTGTTTTTAACCCAGCATTTTTTAGAGTGTACTCAGGTAAATATTTGTAAATATCATGAAAACATACCCCAATCTCTTCTAAACTCTGATACAGCTTGTAAGCATATTAACCTAAGTTCATGGTTATGGGAATTTCTGCGACTAGTGGAACCAAACCAAAATACACAGTTTCCACCCCAAACTTACTGCAGAAGTTGTTATGTCTGCCTTATCTTGGTGCTCAGACTGCAATTCTGTTTAGTGCCGCTAGTGACAAAAATTAAACACTTCACCTTCAATTAATGTTTTTAACAATATTTTTTAAATGCTGAAAGTCTTTTTTCACAAGATCTAGCCTGAGACTGTAAACTGCTAGTAATTAGACAGCTATGTGACCCCACCACATAGGCCAGTTTTCGAAGCCCGGCTGTGGTTTTGATCCAGGCTTCTGGGAATAGATGCCAGGCAGTGTTTAGGTCTGTGGCCCACGAGGGTTAACCTCAGGCGGGTATGTGCGTGCCTAGCAGTGGGTGGGTATGTAAAGGATGGAGTTGTTATCAGCTCAGTCAGCTGTGCCAATCATTCATTGCATTAGTGTGCTGTAAGAGAGGGAGGAGTACACACTCACATACACACGCACACACAATGAGACATTGTGTTGCTTATATACAGTGCTGAATAGAAGGAGATAGGCAGGGCTGGTTGAGCATGGATTATGTGTTTCTCAGAGAAATCCCTAAGGACCCCTTGTGTGTGACTGTGACCTTCTACACATGAAAATATTCTCTATTGTGTGTTTTTGAGGGTTATGTATTAGATATACTATTGACGGGGACTTTTCACTGTTTATCACTCCACCTGTCTCTGTTTGATAGTTTAAGACAGACGGTCTGTGCATTATTGATGGGGCTTTTAAAGCAAGCAAAGGCGCCAGGGCCCACTAGGGGACCTCAGCAAGAGGGCCACAGGATGACATAACTTCAATCATTCATAATTAGTATATCAAAATAATTAAAATGCAATTAAAATAAAAACAAAAGTTTCCCTTTCAATAATTTTTATTTTATTTTTATAATTATTAAAGGCGGGGGGGGGGGGGGGGATTTTCAGATATACTGGTTGTAAGTCTCTTCATATCCTGTTAGCAATCATTAAGTGGTCTAAATATATCTGTGGAAGGCACAGGACCATAAAATCAGCCTGTCAACGTATTTCCATACATCATGTCATCAGCACGTTACGTAAGGCTATGCAGAGTTGTATAAAATCCACATTTAGACAATATGAATTCAAAACGTACAGCCTCTCACTTCCGCCAATATGGGTTGATTTTAATGACATCCCCCTGCACTTCATCAGATTTTCTATCCAATCAAATGCTCTCTGTAATCTACAGCATCCTATCCCAGATGCTGAAGCTGCAGCTGAAATCAGTCACTTGTTCACACATTTATTATTTTATTCATGCATGGCACATACTGCACTATATAGGGGACAGGGAATGATTCAGACAATGCAAATATGTTTTCATTGGTGCGAATGAAGTCTGGTTGCGCGCTAGTGTCCCATGAACCGCCACAGCGTACACAGTCTGCTCCAGTCAGTAATAATCAGAATATCTCTTCTTCTTTAAATCTTCTTGACACTCATTTTAGGTGGTGTTTAGTCAACTAGGTGACTACAGCACATTAAAAATGTACTTAACCCTGATTAAATCAGTTGTTCTATTTAAAAACAGAAGTGCGTCACAAAGCTTAGTGCAAGTCATATTCTAGCCACTCCATAATTGCCATAAAGAACACGCAGTCCTGGTTAAAATACCAATTCTCCTACTATCAATACATTTCTGTTAGTGAAAAAATCTGAAGATAAAGGTAAAAAACAAACAAATACACTCTAAATAAAAATGGGGCAAAACAGCATTAAAGGAATAGTGCACCCAAAAATGAATATTAGATGTTTATCTGCCTACCCCCAGTGCCTCTAACATGTAGGCGTCTTTGTTTCTTCAGTAGAACACAAATGAAGATTTTTAATTCCAACCGTGCATGTGAATGGGTAACCGTTCTATGAGGAAGAAAAAAAACATGCTTAGACAACATGCACAAAGAGCCCTGTGGTTCATGACGACACATTGATATCTTATGACACAAAACGATCAGTTTGTGTGAGAAATCGAGCCGTATATATATAATTTTTTACCTCAAATAGAACGCTTTATCCAACAGCCTGGAACCCGCTTTACTTCCGGTAAGGAAGGTCAATATACTCGCTCTGGCGTCACATGTTGGATTCACTGGGGGTAAGCAAATAAACATCAAATTTTCATTTTTGGGTGAACTATCCCTTTAAAAGTGGTTGATTGGCTTGTAATCATATAGGGGAACCTAAGTGTTATAAAAGGGGGCAGAGCTATACAGAACCTTAGTCAAATGGTGCTATATCATTAGAGGTATATTTATTCAAAGACTACAGCCATTCACCATCTTTCCCTCATTCTCCAATTATATTCCTTCTTCTACATAATTTAAATAGCTCTCAGTATCTAAACTGTTTTGTTGCATAGCCTACCACCACATTGCATTGTTCCCATCCACATTGATTTTAGATAGGTTACTTCACTCTCCTAAATTTGCTATGAATGAGAATTTACAACAATGGCAAAAGCTGATTTAAATCACTAATGCTTTTCGGAGGTCAAAAAGTCTTAGGGGCAAAATGTTTAGAACCTTGTTATCTTTAGGAAATATACTGTATTTTAATGTTGTTTTAATGATTTCCCCAACTAAACTAATAGACTAAAAAGAAAATATACAGAATTTAAAGAAATATACAGGGACTTAACTTGTTATTTGTATTGCAGTGGTGCTATATAGCACCTTAACCACACCCAAAGAACCTCTGAAGAACCACATTTCATGGGCTTAACAGGTTCATGGGCTTAACAGGTTATTTTCTGTCTATTTATATGAGAGAAGGTGACCTTGAAATATTGTGTTGGACAGGAGGGGGCAAAAAAGGTTAAGGGCCACTGTTTTACAGTGACTTTCTGCAGGTTAAATCATTTTACCAGTAGGTGAAGACAAATTACTTTATGAGTAGGTAATTTAATAATTTATTTAAACAAATTTTCCAAAACATGGATTTATTGAACCATTATTAACAAAGGCTTAGTTTGATAAGCTTTTTTTAATCTCAAATTACACAGTTGTGTTAAAAATGTTTGCGATTTCGTATAAAAAAATTTACGATTTGAAACAAGGAAAATCATGATTTTTAGGAACAAAATGCTCACCCGCTTAACCTAACTATCAATGGAAGTTTGTATGACAAAAATACGAATGAGATTGTACAAACTTAACCGCAAATTGACAAAATGTAAAACAGTTATGAATTTCCATATATTTGCAATTTCACACCCACATTCTGGTTGCTTGAAATATCATATATATTCAGGATATACTTATTTTGATATCTATAATACCTTGTGGACCGAATTAAGTTCCTCTTCAGCCTTGCCGTGCATTTAAAGGCCATGTACTTTCACTTATTACCTGGTGTTTAAACATGTTTTCCTCTCTTGTTAAGACTTGTTAAGATTTTTTAATGACTTCTTGTGCACTCCTCCATATCCTCAAGTTTTTTCGAGTAGGAACAAGGGAATTGTTCTTGGGGAGGGAAAGATCCTGTGCAATTGTATTTCACACAGAGCTATTTTTCTGTATGAGGTAACATTTCCTACAATAGAGAGAGTGAGGAGAACTGGGTTGAGAGACTTCATTGTAGATAAATCTGTCAAAGGTACTGCATGATGCAGGGGATTCGAGGGGAATTCCACAGACATTCCAGACTGTCGCAAACACTTCACAGCTCAGTTTAGCAGCACAGGAAAAACACACATCATGACTCAAGGTCATATCACTCTCCCTCTTCCATGGTAAATCTCAGCCTGTACAATCCCATGCCAAATCACATTCCACATTTTTGTATGAATGATATAAATTCCTGAACCTTGACATGATGTTGGAGGGCAAACCTTTATATGTGGGGCAATAATCCTTTCATGTGCAGGATTCTGGTATTAATTTTCCAAGAAACGGAGACAGAAAGCTTTAGGGGGAGGGAAGTCTGGCCTCTACATGTCAAGGAGACTACAAAGTGCACACTCACATTTGTCCCCATGCCAAAAATAATGCCTGGGCAGATCTTATCAATCAAAGCAGAACAGAACTCTAGTCAAACAAGAGAAGATGAGAATGGCTCTTATCTTTGTTTACTGTAAGCACGAAACACTCCAGAGTTCTCCGAGGGCTCTTTGTGACATCACAGCTCTGGGTTCTGGATTCGGTTCTAAATGGAGTCAACATTGTTGACTGTTAAGAGTTTAAAGAGCCTGATCTGTTTGTCTTTGACGCCTCAGATCTTTGGCGCTGCTCAGATTCACGGTGGTTTGTATTTCAGAAGCTCCCGGAGGATCTTGCCTCTCAGAAGATAAACACATTGGTCTGTGATTGATCATTTCTTATTGTCATATGAACTGTGATGATGATGTGCCAGCTGGTGGTATGCCAAAAGACCGCTGTCATGATCAAATTAACCTGCTACCTTAAAAGAATCTGTATTCTGTGCTTCCAACTTTGTTGCAGAAGTTCGATGAGAGTTCATCTCCTTTTCACCCTGTGCATCAAACTTTGAACATTTTAAAGCTCAGATCTGAAGCCCCGGTCGGTGAATAGTGTGAAGCAGGCTCAACATCACCGCCTAAGCTTTCTAGATGCTCTTGTGTCTAAATGGTAGCAAAACCCACAGCTGTGTTCCGACATGCAGTGAAAAACCTTCCCAGAAGTGAGGAAGCTGTTATAGCAGCAAAATGATGGTTTTAAAATGATGGATTTGAAAGAAAATATTCACCAAGTATGCATGGGTGTGGTGTCAGGAGTCATACTTTCATTTAGTATGTGGAAAACACACCAATGTTTTGATATAAACATCGTAAACGCATCGCTCAGTCAGAATATTTATCATTATGTGCTTTGCTTTCATCACACAGTTTAATACAGCAGATAAAACACTTTGTAACTACTGCTATTTAAAATAAGGCAATTTGTTGCTACAACTCTTGTTATTTTTCTATTCTATTCTATTCTAAGAATAGTGTAAAACTGTCGTTAAATGGTTTTGTTTCATGGCCCAATTTTTCTTTTGGACATCTATTAAAAATATATATATATGCAAAAATTATTGACATGCCATAATATGCTGAATGGAAAAATTGTCAATTCTATAAAAACGTTTTACAAGTTTGAACAAAATCTATAATAGATTATTTTGATGAAAATACCAAATAATTTTGAAATCAATGATGTATGAGAATGGTAAATCTTTAGGTGTGTTCTACATCCGCTGCGGCTGGATGCATCCGGTCTGCGAGAGTATAGCCGCGTGCAGGTGGGGAGGAGCACATAATTATTAGGGCTGTCAAAATTAACATTAATAGGGAAAGAAAAGGGTTAACTATAACATTACTCTGAAAGAGCAGTTATAGCCTACACAAACTACCATATTTTCAGATTAACTTTTATTAGACTCCAGGTCAAAGGAAAAGTGCGTTTTTTCGTTGAAAAAGTGCTGAGCACATTCTCTGCAGTCCGAGCACTGAAGCTCACTATCATTAACACCATGACCGCTTGCAGTAGGCTACACCGCTCACGCTATATTTGTATACTATTATCACAGCTTAAGTTAAATAAATGCAATATTTCTCAAATACACAGATGTTTAAGAAGACATTTCCATTCAATACTTTATGTACTGCTTAATAAATTGTCTGTTTGGACAAAAATTAAGTTCAACATAAACCTACACTATCAATGAAGTGTGGTTTTTATCAGTTTTAGTTTGATAAACATGACAATATAATATCGCGACTACATGAAAAGAGGTTTTACTGTTATTATAAATAAATGATTTGTGAGCATTAGTGATTTGAGGTTGCTAGGCAACGTGGGGAGAGGACGCTGGCGTTGTCTGTTCGCCGCTTCTCCACCCACAAATCATGTTAAAAGGGGGGGTGAAACACTCACTTTCAGTCAGTGTCATGTCAATCTTGAGTACCTATAGAGTAGCATTGCATCCTGCATATCTCCGAAAAGTCTTTATTTTTTTTAATAATTATATAAGAAAGATGCGCTGTTCCGAGTCTTTCCGAAAAAAGCCGAGCGGGTGGGGGCGTGTCGTGTGAGCGGAGCTAAATAATGACGTGCGTGTCGCTGTTATTGTGTTGAGTGCATCCTAAAGCTGTGTCATCCCTAACAGCGGGAAAAAACTTTATTCAAAATAAAAAAATGGCTTTTAATCAGATACAGCCATACATCTATGATCCGGAATCAGACCCAGAGGCTGCAGTTGAACAGGAGCAGCAGCAAAAACGACTAGAGCAGGACGTCTCTATGTGGTACAAGTTATACACTAACTATATAA
The DNA here is from genome assembly GCF_024679245.1 of Pseudorasbora parva. Lineage (NCBI taxonomy): Eukaryota > Metazoa > Chordata > Actinopteri > Cypriniformes > Gobionidae > Pseudorasbora > Pseudorasbora parva. The sequence goes on along the minus strand of NC_090188.1, from coordinate 25,174,616 downwards.
TATGCTTAGCGACTTGTGTTATTGTATATTTATACTTGAATTATATCGTTGTATTTTTTTTTCTTTGAAGGTGTACATGTGGGAAGTGCAGTTGTGCACGTGTGTATGTGTGTGTGTGTGTGTGTGTGTTTACGCGTGGTTTGTGTAGACAATTGTAGTAAGCGGACTGGTTTTGCACGGCAGGCTAGTGTTTACATAGAAAGACACGGAATAGTAGCGCATTTGAATGAAGAAGCGCGCTTATTTAGTATATAATTTTTCCCCACTCTTTGTGTATTGTTGTTTGGAGTGCTTTTACAATACACAAACATAAAGTTACAAATATAGTGGCCAGCTAAACAAATGTACACGCACTACACATCGCATGCTCCATTGATCAATTAACTATACGTGATCATGTTTGGGCTACTTGATGAGCATAGGCAAAAACACAGACATTTGAAGCAGTCTTACTCACCGCCTGCGGTTCTAACGTTGGGACCTTTATCGTTGGGACTGCTCCATCATTCAGCATTAGGCGATCGGAAAATCCGGCGTCGAACTGGGCCTTGTTTATGAAACAGTTTGCACCGAAATGCAGTGAACAGACATAAACCTTTGCGGAACTCAGTTGCTAATCCGGAAAAACAAATTCCATCCACTGTTGCCTTAACGCGGGGTTTTTTGGCAATCTGTACAGGGCTGTCTTGGTCTGGCAACCAAAAACGCACTTTTTTGGTGACATTGTTAATTTCTTGAAGTCACATCACCTGTGCAGCGCAGCCTACGAGTGTCACATGCCTGTCCTGTCTTGTGTGCACATGTGGGTTTTGTCAGTATGGCCTTTGTGCTTCTGTCATTGTCTGATCCCTCCCCCTTGTTATCTGATTAGTGTTGATTTCTCCCACCTGTTCCCTCTTGATTTCTTCCCCTTATAAGCTCCTTGTGTTTGTCAGTCTGTGACTACGTTTACATGGACAACAATACTCCGATATTAATCTGATTAAGACAATACTCTGATTAAGAGGCTACCATGTAGACAGCGATTTCTAATTACCTTAATCTGATTAAAGTCATAATCTAACTACACATAAATCGGATTAAGACATGTGGAGTATGCCTATTTTAGTCGCATTATCGGAGACATGTACACACCTTAATCTAACTATTAATGTCATGTCGGAGATTTCACCGCATTTTGTGACAGGACACATAACGTAACGCACAACAGGGAAGTGCAGAGGGGAGGCTTCGTGGGTTGGAGCCTCTGCCCTTTTTGAAAATTAATCAAAAGTGCCCCTTTCAACAATCATCGATAATATTGTGGCCAATAAAACATAATTGGAATTATACTTAATATAACAATGTGTACAAAACAGTGGAATGTGGAACAAATGGCGGAAAAGTCTCGTTTATCTTTTACGGATCTGTCAGTCTGAAATGTCGTTGCCATAAAGCGTCGCTATGGGCGGTGTGTGTTTTACTTGACTCTTCATTGTGAACACTGCGTCCTGTCTCTATATTTTTATTTTTATTTTTGTTGTAATTAATATGCTCATTGCAAAGGTAAAATACAATAAGTTTGTATCTGTAATCGCAAACCAGATGGGTCATTCAGTGAACGCCTGTGGTTCGACGGCAGGAAAAACAATCCAAAGAGTCATGATTTTTAAACCTTTTTCATCATTAATCAAAGATATTATTCTAAATGTAGGCTGTCAATAAGGATGAAAGAGGGGCAGTGTCTCTTCAAAAAAACAGAAAGAGACAATACATAATATTACAAAAATAAATCAACATATATAAAACGTATATAAAACATTATAAAACGCATGTTTTGTTATACTTCTTAATGTAAAGTAACACTGTCCAACAGCGACACCCGCAGGTGAAGTTAGCGGGTTTCCTGAGCCCATAAAATTAACACACCTGCCAAAGTCACACTATGATTGGATGTTGGAGAACCTAGCGTGGCATTGGGGACGTAATGACGTGCCATAATCGATCTATGTTCTATCACATGTAAAACGGGAACATGAACGGAGTACTCTAAAAGCAACTCATGTAAACACCTTAATCAGAATATTGTCTTATTTAGAATAAGGTCAATAATTAGATTACTGCTGTCCATGTAAACGTAGTCTGTGTTGGATCCTTGTCTCATGTTTGCGTCTCCCCTTCCTCCTGTGATTTCTATTTGGTATGTTTGAGTTTTTGTTTTATGTTCTAATATGTGTTTCAGCCCCCTCGTGGGTGTTTTGTTTTGTATTTGTTTTATTTTGACAATAAATTATCATTTTTCTCCTGCACTTGAGTCCTCACACCATTTCCATCGTCTGTGACGTAACAACGAGCCAGCGCTTTGATGGGCGTAGCCTGTTGTTTTCGCACTCTCCCTCTCTCTCTCACGCTCTTCCGGTAGAATTGTCCGTAAGGCCCATACAAGGAAATTCCGACCTTTTAACGTCAAGTGGACCCATGATCGAAAAAAACTTGCCGAAACTTATGACTAACCGGAAGTAGTATTTTTGACAAAGAAATACTCCCATCAAACGTCCACCTTAACTTTTGAAACTTTGTCCATGTTTAGTATGGGATTCCAAGTCTTTAACAGTGTAAAAAGATCAGTATGCATGAAACAGCATTTCACCCCCCCCCCCCCCCCCCCCCCCCCTTTAATGTACTATTAGATTTAGGTTTTATTTTATTTCCTTATGTTTGTGACTAGTCTAAAAGTCAGAGCTACAATTGGGGCTGTTGCTGATTGCTGGCAGCCACTGAGAGGACGTTGTTCGCCATTCACCGTTTTCCACCGCTTCTCTAATGTTTATGTTTGAATTGCTGCGGTTGGTTCTGGTTTGGAGGACATTTGATGTTTCTCGCCGCGACTGCTCACTGGTGGTCTCCCTTGGGCTTAAGCTGCATGGTGGCTGAAGTTTGCACCGGGCTAGCGTCATCCGGGCCATCGTCATCGGCGTCAACGGGATGTTCCGCTTCTCGGCTGCGCCACTGTTCCGTCCTGCATTGCGGCCGTGGAGCGGCTTGGACTTCTGCGCCGACCCCGGTGTGTCCACAAAAGTGCCCGGTAAAATGTTCTGCCTCCTGCATGGTGCTGCGGCGATCCCCATCGTTTGAATCGACCCATCATCTGGTCTTCAGCTGTCATGCCTCGACGATGTCATCAGGACACTGCCGCTGGGAGAAATTTAAAACATGGAGTGGATGGACCAAGGTGTGCTGCGGAGCTAACAGAGACTTCCACCATCAGCTGTTTTCTGTTCACCATCAGCTCTGTTTCTGTTCTGTTTTCTGTGTTGGTTGATTGTTTATAGTATTCTATATTTTTACTTGTTATTCATTTTTTTTGTTATCTCCCCCCCCCCCCTCCCTTTGTTGCACTTTGAGATTCTTCGGAATGAAAAGTGCATTATAAATAAAATCTATTATTATTATTATTATTATTATTATTATTATTATTATTATTATTAGTGGGACAAAAGGTTTGAAAATAAACACGAACACACGTGATCGCTGTCATGCGGTGAATCCGGACAGTCGTGGATCAGCTGTGTCGTCATCAGAGCTTGTGCAGTCAGTCTTGCAATCTGCAACTTTTTTGTTTTTTTACAGTGAGTAAACATTAATAATTGAGTAACAGTGTTTTGTGTTATAAGCTTTATTTTGCAATCTTAATCATACATTATTACATGCTTAGTGCCAATTTATTATTTTTGCATTTAGCATTGTTTTTTTATATCACCAGTAACCACCAGTCGAGAACCAATTATATATATATATATATATATATATTATATTATATTATATTATATATACATACATATATATATTATTGTCCAGGGCCTTCTCAGATCTGCTGTCTGTAGGGATCATTTGCTTTTCTTTTAGGTGTATACAGATGACATGCCCACACACCGGACAGGTTGATGATGGTGATTCAACCGTTACCTGAGCATTACTGCTCTTCAACACTGCTAGACATTATGTCTCCAAACTGCATCAAAGACAAACACTCACCACCTATACATCTATTGAACTACAGTATCATTCATTAAAACCTCACGATAACAGACGCAGTGTCTCTCAGTGCTTAGAGAGATCTGTGAAGGTGGGTATTGCAATAATAGGGCTGTTTTGCCTTCAGTGCATGTGTGTCTGCACGTCTGGATATGGATTAACTTAATAGTGTGTGTGAACAGAGAAGTGTCTTTTAAGTAGGATTTTAAATTGTCTGGCTCCATAACGCAGTATTACGGTCAGTCTTTTACGCAGAAGCCAATTATTACCTGACCACATAATAATGCAGTGTTACGATGTAAATCACTGTCTGTATGATAAATGATTTCATGATCACAAATGTGTCACATTGCACACTCTCAGAAAACAGAAAATGTTTCATATGATATATTAAATGCAAATATAGTCACAAAACCTTATTTTATATATCTACCACAAATACCATAAATAATGTAAATCCACCCTTCATTATCTTTAGCATCGTCTTCTAGAGGAACACACACAAACGCTTTCAAGACCACATCTGTGAATGTAAAATGACAATGACTTGTAATAAGGTAGGTCAGATGTAGTCATACTGTATTTTTTTTTTCTTTTCTTTTTCGTATTTTACAATCGGTCTGAAAGTTTTGAGGTTGTTGTGCTACAAACTGGAGGCCTACCTCCAGAAATATATGGTACGGCGATCCCCTTCATCACCACTTGAGGGAGCATAAAATTAGTTTGTGAATAATAATAAGTATATAAAAATATAATGCAAAAATGGAATCATTTGTTGCCAATCACGATTTCATTTTCAACTTTAACATTTAAAGGTAGGGCAGGAAATTTCGGAGAGACTAGCAATAGCAAGCTAGCTATAAAAACATCATCCTTCCCTCCTTTCAGAGCGTCTCCAAAAACCACACCTCCTCCAAAACACATGAACGCGCACAGCACAGCCAGAGCAGAGCCTGCAGTGCAGTCAGGCCGAATGCAATGGTTGGAGACAAACTTTGTTTGGTCCTTAGACTTCCACAGAGTTTTTAAAATGAATTTATCATGCATTGAGCTTTGAGATGTTCTGTATTTTGTCAAATAATATCACACTCATCCTATCTTATTGAAATATTAATTTAGCATATATCAGTCTCTGTTGTATCCCAATGAAGTGCAAGTCTCTGGTGGTTAATTCTAATGCAGAAATCTTTCATTATGCTTCTATTTTCCAGTTTCTCTTTGATGGTGACCCATTTTCTGAGAACTGAGTGAGAGATATGGGGAAGTATGTGTGTTTTTTATGCACAGTCTGTGATTTTATAACAGTAACCATAATTTGGGAGGTCTCGCACACATGTGCCCTTTTGGAATTAATTAAGAAAATTCTTCCTAATTAGTCTTTAATTGCCCTGCTTTACACAGTGCTCTTCTGCAGCTTAATTGGCCTGGCCTTAACAAGCTTTCTCTCATCATTAACCCCTCATGGGTTTAACGACTAGTGGGCCTTATTTGAATATGAAAAGATGATAATATATGCAGATTTCTACACACAGGCACTTTTGGGATAAAGAGAAAACCTCACAAAAGATGAATGATCGTGTGTGTGTGTGTGTGTGTGTGTGTGTGTGTGTGTGTGTGTGTGTGTGTGTGTGTGTGTGTGTGTGTGTGTGTGTGTGTGTGTGTGTGTGTGTGTGTGTGTGTGTGTGTGTGTGTGTGTGTGTGAGAGGGAGAGAGAGAGAGAGAGAGAGAGAGAGAGAGAGAGAGAGAGAGCACAATAAGTTTTATTTCTCCATTTGACCAGCAGGTGTAGCTGTACGTAAACGCATGTTTTACATATCCTCTTGATTTACCCCTGTAAGGGTTTTTTTTCTTTCTTTCTTTCTGTCTGTCTTTTTTTTTTTTTTTGCTTGCATCTCTACATCATCTCCTTCAAACTTTTTGTTGTAGAGGAACCACATAAAAATATTTTGTTCATTCTCATTTTATATTGTCATGATACTAAAGCAAATTGTTATTTGTAAAATATTTTTATTGTCAATTTTTAGAATAATATATATGTTTAATGATTTTCTTTATACACAATACATAAAATCCATAATGTGAAGATATAGGCCTAGTAGAATCTGTTTTGGGTTTTTTTGCAGTCCATAACTATTTTTGGTCGAAAATGATTCAAAATCAATTATGCCTGCCTACTATAATTATAACTGCAATTCAGGTTTCAAACAGAGATTTTTTGAAACCTTCAAAAACATCATAATCAGTAAGTAATATGCTATTTTCACTGGTTTTGAGGCTCTCTCCAATGCTGGGTTTTTGATGGGAGACTTGGAAGTAAACGCCCACAGACTTCTTGGCCCTGTCAGTTCACGAGGGAGAGGAGAGATTGTTTTGAAAGCGGCAATCAGAATGATTTTCTCGATCACAAGGCTCGTAAACATCTTTATCAAACAAACACAATGATTTATTTCTCATCCACCCGCGATTGATTGGACTATTATTTTTACACATAGCTTGCACAATCGGTCGATAATAAGTGCGAACCGCGCACACACACACACACACACACACGTGCGCGCCGCCCGTCCGCCCTACGTTTTCTCACACAAGTGTGTTGCACCATTCCTGTCGGATCCAAATCCAGCATCGACCGGAGATTTGTTTACAAACGATTCCACAGTGAACTGAAGTGAACACCACTGTCTTCCCCACGTCAGCTGGAACTTCATTAAAAATGAAGTTCAACCACACATTCCTAATATTAGGATCCAAAGGAAGCTTATGCAGCAACTGTGTTCTTCCACAACGAGGAATAGCGCAATATCTTTATCTTCCTCGGCTTGTTTATTGTTGTTGGCCAGCCCAAGCCGATCACCTCCATGAGTCGGTCGGCGGGGCTACTGGATTAGACGCTATGACGCACAAAAGCACAAGATTGTTTTCTGAGCCTGGTGTCTATAAAAGCTTTTCTTTGACTAACAAGCAAGTTTTCAGCTCTGAAACGTAGAGGATATTCTTATATTACCATGACCTTTTATATATTAAAAACTCAAGGGAAAGTTGATTTCTCAGTTCATCACCCCTTTAATAGGCATTGTTTAAGAGTGGTTTCAAAGAAATTTATAATGTTAACTCTTTCCATGCCAAACATGGAATTAAAAAAAAAAAAATTGAAAACGCTTCCCAGCCAAACACAGAATTGTCCGTGTTAGAATCTAGGAGGCGTTATTATGCATCTTTAGCCTAGAAATCTAGACGCACCCTAGCGGCAGCAAAACTAATTTGCCGCAAATGTCGTCTAGCAACTCTCAATTCACTTCTGAGCAGTAAACGCCAAACTCTGGTCGAGCCAAACACATCGTGTATAGAGTTGGTGGGCGGGGCTTAATATAATGACGGCCGAGTTGCGCGTGCTTCTAGTAAACACAGAAACTGGTGAACGGCGGTCTTTCGAATCAGCTGTAACAACTAGGCCTTATGAGTTTAATGTCTCGGGGAATAATTAACTCAAAAGGGATTTAATATTCAATATTCATGAATTTATGAATATAATTTGCCAGTTGTTCATTACGTATTAAAATTTTCCGATAGGGAAAATTGTTTAATTAAATACAAGTAACCCTTTAATGAAATTTCTTGAAAATATCCTACTAAGTTTGTCCTGCAAATTAGTTATAGACTTTTCAAATCAATTCTCAATAAAGGGATTACTGCTTTACGAGCGCATAAGAAACATTAACTTTACTGATCAGGATAAGTTCAATATTTCAAATGGTCATACAGTTTACTTTACTAACATAGTAGCATAAGCAGTTAGGTAACGTTTAGATCGCAAGTTTCATTGACTTCGTGTATGTGGCAGAATAACAGATTCAACTCATTAAATGTCTTCTGGAGGTTTAATAAACGCAGACTAAAAATAACACTACAATTCACACAGAAAGTACATACTAAATAGGCATCAAGATAGTAGAAATATAGATATTAACGAAAGAATACATAAAAGAGAATAATGAATAGACTGAAGTTAGAGAGAGATGAAAGAGAGAGAGAGACAAAGAGAGAGAGAGAGAGAGACAAAGAGAGTGGGGGAGGGTAAGAAACGGCTTTCCTTCAGTTCCTCAAATACGACCTTCACGGAGTTAATTTATCCCAACGGGGACATAACACACCCTCTTTACAGCAGTAAGAAATAGAATACTTGCATTCTTTTTGGTTTCGTTTTGGCTTCTCGCTTGTGTGCGCGTGCGTTCCGAGTTCAAATGTCCTGCATGTCCGGCGGTCCTTTCCGAGGTTGGGAGGGAAGCGGCTGTTTGCTTTAGCGAGGCTTCATGTTCTTGAAGATCGGATTGTAGAAGAGAAGATTTTTGGAAGAGATGAGGCCTGCTTGGAGGGCCTGCATTGGTGGCATGGCTTAAGTGCCAGCCCCCCCCCCCCCCCCCCCCCCCCCCCCCCCCCCGTGGGTGTTGGCTCCCACAGGGAGAGAGAGGAGAAGTGAAGAGAGCGGAGTAAGAGAAGAGGAGCACAGAGCCTGTCTTCACTGGTCTTTTTAAGGTCTGGAAATAGTCCCACCCTCCAGGGTTAGACTTAACCAATGAGAGTGTTGGGATTTCCCGGCGGGAAATTCCTCAGCAGAATTTATAGCTCTTTGTTTGAAAGTTCGACTCAGTGGGTCTCTGAGTCTTCATACTATAATTAATGCAACAAACACACACTGCATTTTCTGAATAAGTGATATACATGGAAGTGTAAGTCGTGAAGTGAGCATTAATTTGATAGGAGACATGACATAAATGAGGTTATCTGAACTAGTACTTTGTTAAGACAAAGACAAAAAGATGCAAAATACCATACAGAATAAACATTTTACAAGACAGTTATGTGTTTTCATATAATGTCCTGGGGTGCATGTTCATTTATAGATGGTTTGTCTATAATTTGAGGCAAAAGCTCTGTGTCTTAAACTCTTTGTGTATAAGACTTCATGTGGCCACATTCTTTCCGGCCATAAAACATCTTATCAGATGGTTTCCAGGGTAGCTGTTGTGTTGGGGGAAGGTCTGTCCATCAGCACAACTTTCAAAACCTATTTGTTAAATGTAACTGGCGATTGTGTTTGATTCGCCTGAGTCGCTACACAGCTTTGACCTCAACTTGGAGTTAAGCTTTTCTCTGAGAAAATAACAAAGGACGGCACTGAAGCCATTCTTAAGAAGGGAAGATGTCTTCTGAGTTTTGCTGACCGGATACGTCGAGAGTTTAATCTGTCAACTAGCTCTGCTTCACCTTCGTTGCTCTGGTTGGTTGTAGCGCTATCCAATTGCGTGCACGCCATGCAGAGGGAGTTTGAAAGACAACCGTTTATCCTGCCCCTCAGATTGAGCATAATAGCGCCTCCTAGATTCTAACACGGACAATTCTGTGTTTGGCCGGGAAGCGTTTTCAAAAAAAATAATTTAAAATTCCATGTTTGGCATGGAAAGAGTTAACATTATGAATTTCTTTGAAACCACTCTTGACATTAACACCTGCCAACACGCCAAATGCGGGTAGATTTCAGCTGTGGCGGATACGGCAGCCACTCCCACTAGCCACTCCCACAGGAAAAATATAATTTACAGCCAAATTAAATGCCAAGACCGTCGTATCACAAAATTAGCTACAATTTAACTACAATTCTTTATCGATTAACTATAGGCGAGATAGGTGGAACCACGTTGAATGAAATTCAACAAAAGCTCTCTCTCTCTCTCTCTCTCTCTCTCTCACGCGCATTCAGTTCTCCTTGCTCCGGGATATTCAAATACACGCGCACACAGATGTCAAACTGCAAAATGTCCATCGCATGGATTATCTTGCATAAACACAGTCGGTTATGGCTTAAGTGTACGTAAACAGGTGGGTAATAACTGGATATGTGTCAGAATATTACGTCCATACATTTAGCAGCCCAATTAAATACCTGTCTATCATAATTTTAGCTAATCAAAAAACGATGAATACATATTAAATAAATATATATCAGTATCTGAATTTTTATTTACTATTGTTTTTGTAATTTGCCTATTATTATTTTTTTTTATAGCCTATATAAAAAAGCCCTACAGGGCTCGACATTAATGCTTGTCTGGGACAAGTGGATTTTTTGAAGGGACAAGTCAAAGAGAATTTTACTTGCCAGATGGACAAGAGCCTGGACAAACAGGACAATACTGCAACTAAATTAGATTTGGCTGTACAGTCGTTCTGGAGAAAACAGTGATGTTATAAGCTTATTTTAATTTATCATGTAGCGACAATGTTGGCCGATCAGTATAGTTTATAGAATTAAATTAAAAAGACATAATGAATTAATTTTATTTGCATATTTAGTTGAACTAAGCAACAATCCCCAACTGAGCAAGCCAAGCCAAAGGCGACAGTGGCAACGATCCAAAACTCCATCAGGGTATGATGGAGACAAATAAACCTTGGGAGAAACCAGACTCAGTCAGGGTGCCAGTTCTCCTCTGGCCTATTAACAAAAAGTGTATGATTATTATTCTGGCCAGAAATCATATTAGATTGGAATATTCATATGGGGACGTTCCATAGGAGTAATGGTTTTTATACCGTACAAACCATATTTTCTATCCCCCTACACTGCTCCTCCCCCTAAACCTACCCATCACAGGAAACATTCTGCATTTTTACATTTTCAAAAAAAACTCATCCTGTATGATTTACAAGCCTTTTGAAAAGTGAAGACATGGGGAAATGTCCTCATAAGTCACCCTCTTCTGTAATACATATGTCATACCCATGTCATTGTACACATTTGTGTGCTGATATGTCACAAAACACACACACACACACACACACACACACACACACACACACACACACACACACACACACACACACACACACACACACACAAAAATAAAATTTCACAAATAATTACAAAGAAATGGAAAACAACACATTGAATTAAACATGAAATGCTGTAGTATTTAATCGTATTTAAATAGTTTACAGAGTTGACCTCATTAATGGCACAAATATTATAAATATAGATATGAGGATTACTGACTTAATATCAAAACATAGACTCCGAAAAATTCAGCCAGGCATTCTCTGATCAAGCTGCTCTTGATTCTGCATCTCCTCAGCAGACGATCCATTATTTCTGCCCTCTGTACTGTCAGTGTTTTTCTGTTCCTTTACATATAAGAGTAAATGTAGGCCAGACAGATGATTCTCAGGACTACTGAGGAGTTCTCTAACGAAAAGATCCAGTCAGTACCGTAGAGAACGCCTGGTCTTCTGTTTAGATAATTATCACATCACACCACATAGGTAAACTCAGACTTGTGTGTGTGTGTATGACGCCAAAGGTTTCTCACTGAAATGAATGGAACACCCAGCGCGTCGAAACATGACGCCTTGGGGCACCTTTAGCGTCTTTATTGTGACGCAGAAGGCACTTGACCATGCTTCGGTTTTTGACGCCTTGGGAGTGAGAATGGGTTGGTGTGTGTGGATGTAGGGAAGGAATGACAATTACATGAAGTACATTGCCATTTTGTAATAAAACGATGAGTAGTTTATTGTTAACTTTTATCTGTGATGCACTGCTCAAAAGTAATTGTTCTGTTTTTGCCAATAAATGCAAAATACTGTCAACAGTTTCAAAAATGTGTGTTTTCTCTGGTTCTCCCTCTCTATAGTCATAAAAAGGTAACAAAAAAAATAATAATAAAGAGATCCAGAAGATGTCTTGTTTTTAGCTGAAGCATTTATGCAGAAGTGTCCTGCTCCCGAAAGGCCAAACGTCCCACAGATTTGAGCTCCTAAACACTTGGCTGGGAGTTTCTAATACGTCTGAAGACCTTGACTGGTTTCAGGTGTGTTTAATAAGGGTCAGAGCTAAACTCTGCAGGATACTGGCCCTCCATACTGTAAAAAGTGATCGGTTGACTTGAATTAAAGTGAGGAAATCCATTGCCTTAAAATGATTAAGTAATAAAAACTATAATAATATTGTAATAAACAGCAGATGAAATTATCTGTTATAACACCAGTGCTAATTCATGTGTGTTGTCATTGACAAAAAAAATACATACACAGATTAGATTTCATTTTTTATTATACATGCATTTTATATAAGGCATGTATAAACACAATACACATTTTAAATATTCTAAATAACACAAAATTTGGTAAATATGTAGCATAAATAATCCATTTGGTCTATGCTGCCTTGATCTGACAGCTGGTCCTTGACTTTGATTTCCATTCGCTGCTTTTTTTGGGGGTGGTGAACAATCCACACCTGCAATGTCCTGTTGAAGGAAAAGACAGAATCCAGATTTAATGAGTGGTTCTTAATCTAAAGAACACTTTGCTTCTATTATTTCGATATGAGGGATCTGTTTAAAAATGATGAAAAATGATTGAAGTGTTTAATTTCTAAATCTAAGTAAAACTGAGAGATAGATGAGACTAACCAATGCTCGTTTCCGGGTCAGCTGGGTCCTGGGCTGAAGGCTGCTCAGAGTCCTCCGGTTCACTTTCGAAGTGTTTATCTGTGGAGCTTTTTCACTTTCCACACCGAATTTCTGTCGAGGTGCCTGTTGAGGGAACAGATGCACATATGATCGTGAAATACTGGACAGGTTTGTGCTTCTTAGACTAAATCTAAAGATGTATGTTTTTATCGTTTTGAAATATAAAAGGATTTTAAATAGAGGACCTGGAAAACATTGTAGCATAGTTTAAGGTAGTGCTTACTTAAATAAATCTTAAAATAAGCCAATACAAGAGATAGACGGGACTTACAGGAGCTTCTGTGCTCCAACCGGGCATGGGTGCTCCCTGGAGAGACCCGGGTGGCTGCTGTGGGGAACACGGTGGAACAAGTGTTCTCTTGGCAAGAACAGACTCTCCCTTTGGGTTCTTCTGCTGCTCCTGCTCCAACATTTCCCTCCAATTCTCCCTCTGCGGCCTACGGATTATGAGGCTTGAGGCAGGCACAACTGCTGGTGCATTCTGTAAACGCTGCCTCAGGAGCTCTTTGCTCCGCAGCTCAAGGTTTGTAACATGTCTCCATTCGGAGATCGTGTCAGTAAGCTCTGTGCAACAGACAGGTTCTATCTTTAGGGAAGGGGCTAGAGTCCTCTGTTGGAGCAGCTCCTGCCTCGGTGGTTCAGGAATCTTAAGTTTTGGACAACCTAAGATCTTTGGCATGGGAGCCAAAGGTGCCCTTAGAGGCTTGTTGGGCATTGGTTTTTCAAATGAGGTCTTTTTTAAATCCTCACTCTGATGCAGAGAGACCCGAGTTGTCCACTTGGGGACCCATTGGGAACAGGTGCTTCCTGCTGCTTTTTTCGGTCTCCGCTTTCTCTGCTGCTGTGGTGCTTCCTATGTGGGTCTAGCTGGCACAGGTGCTTCATTTGCGGGTCTGGTTAGCACAGGTGATTGCACAGTTGCATGTGGGGAGCATGCAATCACCTGTGAGGCAGCCACAGGTGCTCTCTTTAGAGACTTGGCAATTTCTAAAGAGGCCTCTTTCAGATGTTTAGTTAGATTATCAGGGATCCTGAGTTTTCCTCTTTTTGGGGATTTAGGCACATGTGGCTCCTGGTGCGACTCAGCAGGAACAGGTGCTCCCTGTGTCTTCTGCCTCCAATTCTTGGTGGTCTTCAGTGTTGTATCTGAGAAGCCAGAGTTCCAGCCTGAGCCTTCCCAGATGCAGCACTGAAGAGCCGGGATGTGGGGCATGAAGTTCTTCCTGCTTCCTCTGTTCCCCAACACTGGCCTGAGATGAGGTCCCCATACATGAGGTCCTCAGGCTCATCAGAGATGGGATCAGAAACCTCCATGATTGCCCCCCACCGCCCCGCAGCAAGGGCCGTCATGAGCTCATCCGAGTACTCATATGGCTGCTCTGTAATCTCAAATATGGTGGGCATAGTTGGCATGTTGATACTCATGTTGATGTGATGGTGAAAGATGATCTACACGCGGACAATACTTTTATATCTAAAACTGTAAAATACTATCAAAGAAAGAGAAAAGGAAGCGATGAGTTGACATACAGTATACATACAGCAGGGCTCGACATTAGCGCTTGTCCAGGACAAGTGGATTTTCTGAAGGGGCAAGTGAAAGAGAATTTTACTTGACTGACCGGACAAGCAGCCTGATTAAAACGTCAATAACAAAACTGGAAGATGCTTTTGACGCTCACGCAGCCTCTCGAGGAAAAATACAAAACAAATGAGCACCGCTCACACAAAGAAACTTAGTTAACATACACAGTTCAAATTCTAAATTAATTTTTATATTTATAACATTTGATATAGTTGAGCAATATCACACGAACAAGAGTGCTGTCCAGAATACCACAGGGTTGCCAACTCTCACGCATTTGGCGTGACACACACGCTTTCAGGCTCGGTGTCACGCTCTCACGCTGCCCAACTTAATCTCACGCCAAATTGGCAAACCTGCTTTTTATATTAAACAAAGCTAGGCCTATAGCTTTTTTGTTATTATTATTACGTTTTAATTCGAAATTCAAACAATAAATACCGTTTTGGCACTAATGTTAAAGCCAGAGGCGCTGAAAAGCGGAGTTGCAACATGCTCTCATCTCCCGGCGCTCGCAATCACGTGGCTCATGAGCGCTCAATAGTTCTAGCGCGGTGTCAATGCATTTGAATGGCTTACTGTGCGTTCACACTGCCGGCGGCGAGAGCGGCAAGCTGGCCGGAAGTCATTCATTTTCAATGGGAGCCGGGCGGCGAGCTCCGGCGAGAGCGGCACGGCGCGTCTTGGACGATTTGGGCGTCGAGGAGAGTTGAAATCAGCTCAACTTTATGGTAATGAGCTATGTAGCGGTTCGGCGGCAACAGGCGGTAACCAGTCAGAATGTAGAAGTGCTCCGCTATAGAGAAATCCAGATAACGCAGGCCTGTAAACTTTGGTTCCGACCACATTAGTTCCCAAGCAATTTGTATGAAAGGTTGATCATTGCTGTGCGGGTTTCCCTATCATTATGACAAGATCATTCATAGTGATGTGTAGTTTGTTAAGAAGTCGCGCAACACTATTTTATAGGCGCTAGAACGCTCGTTGTTCAGCGGGTGTGCAATTAATTCTTACTTTCACATTTAAATGATTTCGTGAAGTTAATTTATACCCTACTTGTGGTTAGTGTATCCATCAACATGCTTGTTTGATTTGCGGCCTCTTTAAATACAGTTTAAAAAAAGAAAAAACATTCGATCTTCGTCAGAGCGGCAGCACGTCCAGGAGCTTTCTACAGCGTCGTTGTCAGGGCGGCAAGAGCGAATTTTGATGCTCTCGCCGGCGGCGGTGTGAACGCAGGGTTAAGCGGATACACAACAGTTTACACTATACAGATGTTTGCTGCCAGTTTTGTTAAACAGTACAGCTTAGTGGTGTGCATTGATTATTAAGTCAGCCATATTCACAGGATCGTTTTATTATGGAGAGTGATAGATATGTAGCATTGATAACATTAATTTTATTCTTGTATTTAGCCCTCAGGTATTCTTTACTAATTGGTCACACTCATTGTCAAGGTTTGTAGTGTGGAAAAGGAGCGAGGACTCAATTGCAGGAAGAATGGGCTCTTTATTATAAAAATCAAACAAAACAAGACAAACAAAAACTACCCCAAGGGGGAAAAACAAGACTTGACTTCGCTTGACTAGACTTCAGGAGCAGGAAAACAGGAGGAATGTTTGACGAGGAAGGTTTGACAACGATCCAGCACAGGACTGCAAACACAAGGAGATTAAATGGGGAGCAAACAAACGAGGGTAATGGGAGAAGACAGGTGGGGCAAATGAACCAATAATCAGGAAACAAGGTGGGTGGGGTTAGACAATTGACGAGAGCACATGGGACAAAGAAACACATGAACATGTGCTCACACCAAACATGACATGAACATGCAGTTAATGAAAACTCATAAACTGCATGTTCACACGAAACATGACAACACGAAAGCATGCAGCAAGTAAAACACCAGCTGCATGCTACACAACACAAAACACAGACAGGACAGCGCACACACAACCACACAGAGTGCACAAGAACGAGCGAATGCTCATTCTGTGCGCTCACAACAGAAGACAAAACACAAGGAGCATGAATGTCCGAATCCCAACACAAAACCGAAACCCAACTAGACAGAAGTGCTGGGACCCGAACACCACGCCCCACACAGAAAATGACAGGGACAGAAGAGCACGCAGCTCGAGCATGCTCAAGGCTGCGCTCTCACACAAGACAAGACAAAATACAGGAGTGTCAGGACTCTGTCACCAAACCAAGAGAAAGCTAGACCGAAGTGACAGAACCCTGACACTCATACTCATATTGATGGTCAATTGTGACCATACACCATAACTATTTTTCAATTAAATAAGTGTTCTATATTTTAGTTCAATAATGTTTATTGAATATTTTGAAGAGATCTTTTGGAAGGCTACTTAAATACTATTTTTGCAATAATTATAGTCAATTAATGACCACTTAAAATATATTTCTTCTAATATTTTTATTATTTATATTTCAATTTGTGTAGTAATTAAGGTTAAAATATAGAATATCAATTTAAAGAGGCAAATTGGTATTTTGTTGCTTATAAAATAATAATAATGTTAATTTGTAGTGCCATTATAGTTGCCTTATGGCTCTTTAATAAATCTACATATATCTAATCTAGTTGCTCTTCCATCTGAATACATTTTTAGATATGATTAAACACTAGATTTCTTTAAATGTGAAATTTTAAAACGTTTATAACTTATGCATCATATTAGGACTTAGTATCCTAATATTTTTAATGAATTATGATTCTTATATAAGCACACACAAGTGAATATTAATGAATGCGAGCACATTTAATTTGACCCATGAAACGTTTAAAATAGTGCTAAGACAAACTATTTTTCCCTTATTATGTACAGTAAGCTATATAGTACTACATATGAATTGATACTAAAATAAGTTCAAATAGATCACCCCCCCCCCCCAAAAAAAAAATCTCACTCCAACCTGAAGGTAAAAGTTGGCAACCCTGATACCATCACAACTAAAAATGTGACACTGATTTCAAATGACAATAATTCATTAACATTAAGTCACTTACATTTTAGATGCAATATTTGCTGTTTTTGTTCTATTTCAGCTAAAATAGTTCTAAACAAAGATCACAGCAGAAACATAAGGCGTCTCACACAGCAACAATGTGTTACTGAATGATTCAGCGTTTTGAACTATTATTATTTTCGGACAAGCACATTTTTTCAAGTGTATGACAGATTTACCAGCACATGAACAGGCTTAATGTCGAGCCCTGCATACAGTACTTGCTATCGGATGGTCAATGAAATATAAATGATCAACATTTACATAGAAAACTGTGTATACTGGTTTGATCATTATTGATTTAGATATCAGCCACACAAACCGCCTCTGTGTAGCATTTATTTATCTAAATATACAGTAAATCGAGACAATAACATCCCAGTTTAAGCAGATTCTTCTCCGAGTTATGAAAAGATTAAAATTCAGATCCCCAAACCCTGCATAAGCATACACTCTAAAAAATGCTGGGTTAAAAACAACCCAAGTTGGGTTGAAAATGCACCGACCCAACAATTGGGTTGTTTTAACCCAATGGTTGAGTTGTTCTTACCCAGCAATTGGGTTGTCTTAAGCAACATTTAACCCAACCACTGGGTTAAAACAACTCAACCACTGGGTTAAAACAACTCAACCATTGGGTTAAAACAACTCAATTGTTGGGTTAGTGCATTTTCAACCCAACTTGGGTTGTTTTTAACCCAGCATTTTTTAGAGTGTACTCACACACTCGCCGACTCGCTACAAAGAGCAAAAAGTCTTTGCATTCAACAATATACTCACTGAACGTTCTAAGAATTGATGCGGCGATCTGTGACGTTAAAAATCGAACACTAGCGTTTGTGACGCTGTTTTGTTGGATTAAAACAGAAAATGCAATACAAATACAAAGAGTTACTAAGCATTTTTAAATTCATGATTGTTTATACAAAAAGTAGTGCTGTTTATTATTATTAATAGCTGGTAGGCCTACATTAATGGGAAATTTGAATAGACGAATAACAAATGTTGGAAAGTATATTTAAACATGAAACTAAACCTCCAGTAGGTGGCAGCAGGTGGCCATCTTAATGAGTGAGTCATTGAGTTGTTCATTCAAACGATTCATTCAAACGCTGAATCCTTATATATATATATATATATATATATATATATATATATATATATATATATATATATATATATATATATATATATATATATATATATATATATATTCATATATATATATATCTGGAACGTTGTTGGTAATATTGTGACGTTCAAAGATCGTAGGCCTACTGACAACATTGTGAGAAGGTAATTTAATGGTAAAAAGTACGAATAATTTACTTAACTGTTACGTCGTGTGTGAGCAGGCAGACGCGCTCATTCACGAAAGCCAGGCTTTTAGCGCGATAACTCGTCGTAGCTGTATATTCAAGTGATCGCTATGCTAAAGTGGCATATATACAGTATACAGGTCCTTCTAAAAAAATGTGCATATTGTGCTAAAGTTCATTATTTTCCATAATGTAATGATAAAAATTAAACTTTCATATATTCTAGATTCATTGCACACCAACTGAAATATTTCAGGTCTTTTATTGTTTTAATACTGATGATTTTGGTATACAGCTCATGAATACCCATCTCAAAAAATTAGCATATCATGAAAAGGTTCTCTAAACGAGCTATTAACCTAATCATCTGAATCAACGAATTAACTCTAAACACATGCAAAAGATTCCTTTTGCATTTGCATTCCTTTAGCTTTTAAAAACTCCCAGCCTGGTTAATTACTCAAAACCACAATCATGGGTAAGACTGCCGACCTGACTGCTGTCCAGAAGGCCATCATTGACCCCCTCAAGCGAGAGGGTAAGACACAGAAATAAATTTCTGAACGAATAGGCTGTTCCCAGTGTGCTGTATCAAGGCACCTCAGTGGGAAGTCTGTGGGAAGGAAAAAGTGGTACAAAAAGTGCTGCACAACGAGAAGAGGTGACCGGACCCTGAGGAATATTTTTTGAGAAGGACCGATTCCAGACCTTGGGGGACCTGCGGAAGCAGTGGACTGAGTCTGGAGTAGAAACATCCAGAGCCACCGTGCACAGGCGTGTGCAGGGAATGGGCTACAGGTGCGGCATTCCCCAGGTCAAGCCAGTTTTGGGCTACAGAGAAGCAGCACTGGACTGTTGCTCAGTGGTCCAAAGTTTTTTTCGGATGAAAGCAAATTTTGCATGTCATTCGGAAATCAATGTGCCAGAGTCTGGAGGAAGACTAGGGAGAAGGAAATGCCAAAATGCCTGAAGTCCAGTGTCAAGTCCCCACAGTCAGTGATGGTCTGGGGTGCCATGTCAGCTGCTGGTGTTGGTCCACTGTGTTTTATCAAGGGCAGGGTCAATGCAGCTAGCTATCAGGAGATTTTGGAGCACTTCATGCTTCCATCTGCTAAAAAGCTTTATGGAGATGATTTTGTTTTTTCAGCACGACCTGGCACCTGCTCACAGTGCCAAAACCACTGGTAAATGGTTTACTGACCATGGTATTACTGTGCTCAATTGGCCTGCCAACTCTCCTGACCTGAACCCCATAGAGAATCTGTGGGATATTGTGAAGAGAAAGTTGAGAGACGCAAGACCCAACACTCTGGATGAGCTTAAGGCCGCTATCAAAGCATCCTGGGCCTCCAGAACACCTCAGCAGTGCCACAGGCTGATTGTCTCCATGCCACGCCGCATTGAAGCAGTCATTTCTGCAAAAGGATTCCCAACCAAGTATTGAGTGCATAACTGAACATAATTATTTGAAGGTTGATTTTTTTTTTTTTTTTTTTTTTTTTTAACAATTTTCTTTTATTGGTCGGATGAAATATGGAATTTTTTTTTTGAGAATTTTGGGTTTTCATGAGCTGTATGCAAAAATCAACAGTATTAAAACAATAAAAGACCTGAAATATTTCAGTTGGTGTGCATTGAATCTAAAATATATGAAAATTTAATTTTTATTATTACATTATGGAAAATAATGAACTTTATCACAATATGCTAATTTTTTTAGAAGGACCTGTACTGCCTGCTGATCACTGTTGATCGCTGATAGATTGAAAGTGCGTGCTCGTCCGCTGTAACCCGCCCAATCTGGCAACACAGTTTGTGATTTGTGCTTTGAACCATGTGCAGGCGCGATGGATCGCCTAACACTAGGGTGTTGGAATGGTATATATTTACACTTCTCACCCAACTATTTTTAAAAAGTAAGAAGTAGAAAGTACAGTGCTAGCCTACATGCTCATACTTTTCATGTTCATACTTTACAGTTGGTCAAGATGTCTAAAAACCTTTATTTGTATTGGTCTTAAGTAGCTAATATTTAAATTTCTGAATACCGAATTTGGGATATGTTCCTAGTTGTCAGTTATAATCATCAAAATGAAAAAAATAAACATCTGAAATATATCAGTCTGTGTGTAATGAAAGAATATCATATACAAGTTTCCTATTTTAATGGAATTGGTGAAAAAATCAACTTTTTGATGATATTCTAATGATATGACCAGCACATGTATTGCATGCTCAGATATTCATAAAACAAAATATTCTATGGACTATTACATTTTGGTGAAAATGGCCAAAACCCTGGTGGTGGCTGGCAACTTTTTTTTTTTAAACCGTTGGTGGGGAAAGTGTTTATAATACCTAATTCCACACATTCAGTAGTTTAGAGCTAAAAGATTGGTTAAATAAATGTGCACGCTACTGTTGTATGTGCTGGAATCTAAGACTGTTGACTGCACAGAGATTTGGTACAACCCCTGCCCTAGAACGCTTATTACACACCCTGACTGATGATGTGCTGTTCAGAAGAAAGGATGTTTAAATGTCTTTATCAATCTTTATCAAGCTATAGTACTTGCTATTTTCCATTACAGTACACTTCAGTATAGCTCTTACACACACAATGCAAAGAGGTCAAAAGTCAGGCGACACCTTCCAAGCTGTCTTATACCACTTTGTAAAAGTAAATTAAAGCTTAAAATGTTACAGCTTCCTTATTAATTGCTTGTTAGTATTTCTGATTTGTATGCAACTTCAGATAAAAGCAACAACACATGAAACTGTATACTGCAAAAAAAAAGGTAGACAGTTCTGAGCAGTTACATTCATTTCATGGTTCTTTTGTAACATTAACAAACAATTTCTGTTTGTAAAAAGTAATTTATTATTCAAATACATTCAATACACAACGCAAGTTCAACCTGAATCCACTATTTTAAAGGGAATTGGTCAAGCAAATGTTAGAAAGTAGATTGTGAGTACAATTTGTACCACCTTAGTGGATCTGACAAAAACAATAACAGATGTAGAACATCCCATAGTATGAGTTTTCAAACAAGTTTCATATAAATTTCTTATTAAAATAAAAATAAATCACTTATTGGAGCAGCCCACGTCTCCACCCAATTAATTTTTCTAATTTAGCCTGGGGAAAAAAGGATGTATGAGAACAGATTTCTCTTGCAGAACAGATTATATTTACTTATTTTGCTTTGGAAGACCACAAATAGTCACTGAGGAGCCATAACCCCAATCCTGAAGTGAAAACCCAGGGTAGAGGGGTTGAGAAAATGTGGCCTGGATTCTGTGTAGGAGGGTAATTTTCTCAGAGATATTGTAAAAGGACAAGGCTCCTGCCGCTTGATCAAGAAACACTCCAATTTTAGAGACCAAGCTAATGTTAGTCTGTTGGCTATTGTGCTTTACACGAAGTATAGCTGCTGGAAAGTCACATTTCCAGGATCTGTTGTTAGAGCCAAACGTAACAGTGTCTCCGCTAACCTGGTCATATGAAAACACAATAGAACAGCCTGCTCCTACTAACTGTACTTCAAAATAACAGCACCCTGATAGACTCTCATTACACAACACTTGGCATCCACGGGTTGCAGAGTATGAAAAACAACCACGCTTTGACACAGACTTGTTCTGTACAGAGAGCTGATTACAGGCTGAGGAGCTATTCAGATTCAGTTCAGAGGAATCTATTGGAAAAAAAGGAAGAAATTAAACATGTACTTAAGCATGATATTTTGACATTGACACTACAGAGCAACTCACATATAAGGAACTCTTCTCTAGTCTTGGGATGAGATGGCAAATCTAAACAAAAAGAATATTTGTGTGTATGGTGTGTTCGTTATAAAACAAAAAATATGAACAACAAAAAATGTTGACTTACACTCTGTGATCATATTATTCACCATTATATGGACAGTGGGAACTATTAAAGATGCACACACAAAAACAAAACAAAATTCCATGATCATGACAATCTGCCTGCATTTTCTCAAATTTTATTTTGATAAGACATTGTAACCAATGCTTCAAATCTGCCTAATTTTTCAACAGAAAATAAAAAACAATACAATTAAATACATTTTCTTTGTAACTTTAATCAAGTTAAAGATGATAGTGTGATATAAAAAAAGATCTTTAAAAGTGCCCTCACCTTTCTCTGAGATCCGCACAATGTCTTGTTCACAGAGATCATCCAGTTGACTTTTCAGCTCACAGATGACGGTTTCTATCTCTTTGAATGTCAAATGTTGTCTGATGGAGATGTTGCACAAATTTGAACATTGGTAGTGGGAAAGAGAAGAAAAATTCTATAGATGGAAAAAAATTAATTAATAATAAAACATTTCAAGCAATGACTTTCGATGCAGACCCGAGCCTGTTTAATGTCACAGTTGTTACCTGAATAAAATAGATGTCATCCTCCACCTGCGACAGCTGCGCCAGTTCATTGCGTCTTCTCCTCAGATCACTAATCTCCTGCTCCAGAGTTAGTATGAGTTCCTCAACTCTGCTTACTTCTGTTTTTTCCTGAGCTCTGATCATCTCTGTTATCTTGGCTTGTCTTTTCTCCATGGAGCTGATCAGCTCAGTAAATACCTTCTCATTGTGCTCCACTGCTGCCTGTGCAGAGAGCTGTTAGATGACAGAGGGAAAACTTTAGGCTGTAAGAAACACCCCATTGATTCAGCTCTGACTGTAACCCCTAGGCAATGTTAGCTCTGAAGTTACACCCAAAAAACAACAACATCTTGGTGATATAAAAGACTTGCTTTCTCCAATGACACTGCAGGGACAATTCCCTTTAAATGTACTATTTTACTGTAATAATACACTTTAGATTAGTGGATTATACATTCTATAACTATAATTATTAAAATACTTATCATATAGCTGCAAATGCTGTACATTGTGTGGTAAAATTAACGTTCAGCAATGCACTTACCTTATGGGAGTTCATGGCCTCTCTTAAATCCTGTACCTTTGTTTTTCGCTGATGCATTTCCCTTTTTAGGGTATCCAAAGTTTTCTTCAGCTTTCCCTGTGACTGAATTTAAAATAATCTGGTAAAATTAAGCTTACGTAACAACATTTTATGTTTGTTAAGTACAGTACATTTTGCTTGGTGCACAGAGGTAATATTTTACACACAAATTAAAATTAAGTGTCTATTCAAAATGTATACAAAATAAATATAAAAATCTCAGTGCTTATTATTATTTAAGTAGGCTACTTACAGTACTTATGTTCTTACATTTTACATCTGATCTTCTTGGCTATTCAATGCACTAAAAAGTGTTTTTAAACCCATTAGTAGGTCATGGGTTCTGACCAACTCTCGAGTTTTTTTTATTTTTTATTTTTTTTTAACATAATAGCTATATAATATATTCATATAATATCTAGAAACCAGACAGACCCTCAGTAGGATAGAATGTATAGTCAAATTAACTTGGTTATATTAACAAAATGGTTATGCAGACAAATCAGTAGCCCTACCTGTATGTTTTGTCTTTCATCTGCAGATGATGTCATGTTATGGTTCTGGTGGTTGATCAATGCACACTGCATACATATCAGCTGCTGATCTTTGCAACAGTACAGCTCCAGTAGTTTATCGTGTCGAGAGCAGATCTGGTCCAGTAGATGTGGCGAGGCATCGACCAGTTTGTGCCGCTTTAATGCAGGAGATGTATAATGAGTTTGGATGTGAGATTCACAGTAAGAAGCCAAACATGCCAGACAAGACTTGATAGCTTTTAGTTTGGTCTCTGTGCAGATATCACATTCCACATCCCCAGACACAGAAAAACTGAGAACAGGAGAGGCTGTTCCTGCTTTTGGCGTTTCCCTCTTCATTTTCTCTACAACTTCAGTCAGCACCGTGCTTCTGCTGAGAGCTGGTCTTGGGGTGAACGTCTGCCTGCACTGGGGGCAGCTGTAAACTCCCTTCTGATCGCCCTGATCCCAGCACTCATTAAGACAGTTCATACAGAAACTGTGCCCACAAGATGTAGTTACTGGGTTGTTCAGGAGATGAAGACAGATCGGACAGGTGAAAGAATTTTGATCATCAGATGATTCTGCCATTTTACTGTTATGAAAACAGCAGAAAAGCAGTTAGTGATGATGTTACAGGAAGATATTATATTCTTGTAACCTAAACCTCAATTTTAAGTCAAATGTCACTAAAAAAAAAACTTTAAAAAATAAATATTGAGTAAACTAATACGCAATATTGCTACTGATAGAAGCTATACCTTTGTTATAATTCCCTAAATGTGCACCAAGTAATTTTGCAATGAATCCAGGCACTGATAAGAACATTTAGCTATCTGATGTACAAGACTGAATATTTTAAGCTACTATTCATTTCTTATGGGCATTTTTAATTATGTAAAGTTAATGAGTGCACCTTTAAATTAAATATAAATTTACCAAAAACAAAAATAAGCGCTGATTAAATTAATTTGGGTAAAACTAAATTATATAGTTAAACATGATGACGATGAATTAATCGTTCAAATTAAAACCACCTCATCTCTCTTTCTCCTGTTCCACATGGCAACGAGGGCACCACGCCATGTTTCCGCGCCCAATCATAAACATTTATCGTTAACTGATCACTTAAACTTTCAGTCAACTTAGGTTCCATACGTTTTCTTTCATTAAAAGTGTTTCTCTCTGTAGGCTACTCACAAATTACGTTACAATCAGGTGGCACCAATCGTTTGGGAAGAGAAGCGACGGTAGGATAAGATCTGGAGAAAGATGAAACAAAACTCTAAAGCATTTCCTTTAAATCGAGTACGTCATCATCCATGTGACACTGGCTAAATCCCAGCGTGGCGGTAAAGGTTCATTTAAAAGGATTTTAATTCGTTTTAATTAAGTAATACCGATATTTTAATGAGAAATAATAATAATAATAATAATAATAATAATAGTAAATTATTTTGCCATAACCTTTGGAGTTATCAACAGCGTACGTATTTAGCCCGATTGTCACGATTTAATGTTCAGTCAATACCCATAATTCCATAATTCACTGACATAAATAAAGATAAAGATAAATATTCTGCGAATAGGCTATACAAAATATTAAATACACTCTTGGCGATTGACTCACTCAAGACCAGTTTTACTTTTGTTTTCTAAAAAGAGAAAACACTTTATAATACTTATTAATATTTAATATATTCGCAGGCTATATATATTATTTATAATTTATTGTACAGTTAACTCTACACTGAACAACACTGCCCTCTACCTATAACAACATGTGTAACAAGAAGTGCAATCCCAAAGCCTCTAAATTTTAGTATTTTGGAGAAAAGGTTACTTAAAGATTGGTTTGCATTTATTTTGTTGACAGGGAACAGTCAACTGACCTGAGTGTGAGTCTTTCTTAAATATTAATAGCCTATATTCACTATTAGATACATTCCTAAACAGCCTGGCAAAAAAAAAAAAAAAAAAAAAAAAAAAAAACTCATTAGCAAAATCAATCAATATTCTCTTTCACCTTTCCCACGATCTTGGGAAATCCTGTCTCTCCCACATGCTTCAACAGATTAACCCACACAATCTCTCTCATCAGGCCCGATCTCTGATCAGCACTGCTTTCTCATGTGTGATATCGAAAGGTCAGAATAATAGGTTCCAGAGCAGTGAAAAAGAGATAATGATAAAGAGAAAGAAGTGTGAAGAGGTGAGTTGACCACGTTAATTGCACTTGGGGTCTGTGTGGATATTGATCAAAGCTCCAGACATATTTCCTCCCAAAGGATGAAGAACCATCATATACCTAGTATCGCAGGGCAGGCTAAACACTGAAAATGTATAGTCTCTGTATCTGACATGTAAAAGAAAGGAAGTGTATGTAACAAAACACATTTCTTTTGTTGTTGCAGAGTTCCTTTCCTCTCAGAGATTTTACTAGCCTGTAAGGCAAGACCACGTTACACTTAGTAAATACAGATGACCCATAAGAACTTCAATTCCCAGCAGCCCTTGCCCTGCAGAGCTGAGAGTGAGGCCACTTAGGGTCTCATCCAGGGAATCTAGTTAGTTGCTACTGTCCATGTTTCTATGCCAACCAAAACACAACAGCCTTGAGCAAATGAACCTAAAAACAGATGCTCAACTCCTTCATTGCCTTATTCCCAGAAAGTTTTACCCACTGGCAGTAAAGTCTTAGGTCATAGTGAAGAAAGAATAAAAACACAGAGCCATCACACTGAAAAATAAAGACAGAAGACATAGTCCATTATGATTACTTTTTATTTCTTTGTCCATAAATACTATTAGGTTTACTGAACACTGCTTTGAGTTATATTGTCGCCATTATTGCTGCAAGACCAAACCAATCTGTTCCAAAACTCGCATGGACTACAAGCCTTTATTATAGGCTACAAGCTAGAGTTCATAAATATACATGTTGGGGTCAATGGTTTAATCAGAACAATTTCAGATCACGGTTTTCTTTTCTTTTCCAACATTTTAAGACGGTTATACCCTGTTAATAAATCTGATCATACGTGTAATTATTAAGCTATCAAAATCTAAATGGCTTGGGTTTGCATCAGTGACATCTGCTGTGTGTGTTGTGGTGATTCATTTTCTAACAGAAAAAAATATATAGTGTACTCTATATTTTACTCATCTTTGAGTCTGGGAGAGAACTAAGTATAAATAAAGTAAAACATTCTCAAAGAGCACCAATTTTCCTATACAGATATGAGTAATACTATCCTATTGTCTTCCTCATTAACAAACCAATATTAAACTATCAATCCATTTCGAAACAAACCAACACTGTAAACATCTCCTTTATATGTTGAAAACAATTATATATATATATTTCATTTTGTTAATATTTAACAGTAATAAGATGACATTTTAACAGCAATTTTCTGGAATTAATTTTTCAAGTACTCATCCCCATAAACCAGAAAAGCAGCAACTGTCAAATCAAAAAAAATTATATTCTCATCAAACTAGCTTTTAAACATTATTCTTAAGTTAAAAAAAAACTTTAACTAGCCCCAAATTGAAAATCCATCGGACCAGAGGATAATTTAATAAAAATTAAAAAAGGCACCAGGAAACCAGCCAAGTAGCTGAGCAAAATTGAACACTGTCACTAATCAGATTTTACACCCGCAATCCACTCTGAATACTGAGCACATAAAGCTACATCTGGTTTAAAGAATAACACTTTGGCTCTAAAAAATATTATACTATTCCAGGCCTGTATACTGCAATTGTAAAAGGCACGTGTACATGCACACGTTTATCCACACAGAGGCCTGAGCCTCGTGCAGGCTAATCTCTTTAGATGTGCAAGATCATATGTCATCATTAGCCTTAAAACACACAGTAATGCAGTTAGCTGGCTACAGAGAGAGAGAGAGAGAGAGAGAGAGAGAGAGAGAGAGAGAGAGAGAGAGAGAGAGAGAGAGAGAGAGAGAGAGAGAGAGAGAGAGAGAGAGAGAGAGAGAGAGAGAGAGAAAATCATCTCTCCCAGTCATCATACACACATCCATTAACTCTCATACTCCTGATAATGAAAGTTTAAATGGTGTTTAAGTTACTTAGTGCACATGAGCTCAGAACATGCACCATTTGAAAAGCACAACCACAAGAAGGTGGGATCTTTGTTGTTGTTTAGCTGTAGTTCTTCTCCTCTGCTGTGTGTACATTTCACGGTGTTTCTTCTCATCCCGCAAACATAAGCACGAACACAAGGAGTAGTGAGATGGAGGTTGTGAGTTTTGGGGTCAAAATAAGCAGCAGGCTAAGTGTTAGTGTGTCCTCTCCACTTGTGCTCCCACAGGGACCCTGGATTCAGAAGCCATCATCATCATCAATTTCATAGCCATAATCTGTAAACAGGAACACAGGAAGGTTAGAACTACTAAAATCATACAAAGAGCATTAACATGTCAAAAGGAGCCAATGTGTATAAATTGTTTCTTAAAAATTCATGATGTAACTTTTTTTAATGAACATTTGCTAATGATATTTTAAGCATATCAAATAGTAAGGTTAAAGCTCTTAATGAAAAAAATATTAATATTAAGTTTTATTGAGAAAATAAAGCTTTTTTTATATTTAGGGACTATAATGGGTTAGAAAGTTTAAAGCCCCTTAAGGCAGTACTTATTATTGTTAACTAAAACTTTTAAAGTTTTTATTAATTGAAATAAAGCTGAAAGTAAATTAAAATACACATATTAGATAAAACAATGTGAAGATGTAAAACTTCAACAACAACAAAAATCATTTGGCACTAAAATTACTTAAACTGAAATAAAAAGAAATCAAAGCTAATTAGAAATATTTTAAATAAAACTAATTAAAAATTAAACCTGAGAATATAAAAATGTCAATTCAACATTAATAAATACAATTATATTATATAAAGTAAAGTCATTTTACAAAAGACTTATTAGGTCTAAATGAATAAGTCTTTGTGAAGTTAAATATGTATCCTATAGGTCAAGGACTTTTTTTTGTCATCACGTACCAGTGCTGCCCATTAACTGCACGGCACTGACACAGTGTTCGTCCTCCTCATCCTCATCTTCTTCATCTGCAGGTTCTTCATACGCCACTGGTCCGCTCTCTACGACAATAGCATTCTGGGTTGGGGCAGCAGGAGTGGCCACTGGAGCACCTGACCCTTTCTGGAGAAAAAGTCAACATGAAATTCACAAGTCATCTTTTCAAGGGAAAATGTGAGGTGAAAATGATTGAAAATTAAAAATAATTCTGATAACTTTCCTCTTTGCAACAATAACAAGCTTCAATGAATTGTGCACAATAAGATTAAGTTATCATAATGCGCCCTTAAAATGAGAATCATACTTATCTTTACAAGTTAGCTTTAGAGTTAACAGTTAACATTGTTAGTGAATTTATGAACCGTTTCTTTTCCTGAGGGGCAAAAGGAAAGCCGTCAATCACAAAGCTTCATTTCCTGTTGCCAAGTGATGGCAAGAGGTTGCTTAGCTACCTGAGTATTGACCCCCGGAGGAAGTATTTTTGCTCTGGGTTCAAAAGAGGGAGGCGATTATGTATTCACACTCACACTCACACACTCGCAGAAGTTAAGAAGTAGTAGGGAGAAGACTAGAGACTGTCATGAGACAGACAGACTGACTTAATAACAGAGAAAAAACAAGACAGAGGAGAAAAGATCAAGGTCCTTGACATACAGAAAGATGAAGCCTCATGGATGACACAGCCAGAGGGAGTGACAGAGCCACTGAAGAGCTCCAGCGGTCTACGGGCCAGAACGACGGCGAGGGATCAGTAGGAGACGAGAGAAAAGAGCATGTGTCATCAAGGCCTCCTCAGAGTCCAGACGTCAGCGGCCCACTTTCTGAGGCAGAACATTAGCTTATGATACCCGACTCAAACTGGTGCCTCTGAGTATCAACGCAGACCGCTGATCTAGGAGCAGCTCGGAGGATCAAAAAATTCTCTTAATTTAGACATGAAAAGGAAGAACCCGTTTCTAGGTCAACTTAATGCAGTTTTCCTGCACCGGGGATAAACTAAGTGAAGCTCTGGCCCAGAGGCCATTTGAGGGTTAAGGAAAATTTGTTTAATATATCCAGAGACCTGCCAAGGATGTGCTAGTATGACGGACGGTGATTTGAATTCACTCACCTGATCGAGGGCCAGCTTCTTAGTGGGCTGTGCACACACCAGGGGCTGTAACCTTGGAGACAGGAAGATAGAAGGAAAAAGACGGACAAGATCATTAAGAGAACATGGCATATTTCTCAATAAAAGCTGCTCAGAGTAATTTTTTGGGTGGTGTACGGGTAGAGGGGGCACAACATTAGGGTACATACATATTATACAATCCAATGAGTTCTTCTGTTCTTTTCAATTCACTACACTGCTTAAAAGTCACTGACTTATTATAATGCAAATCTTGACACATTATTTAAATGAATTCCCTAAATGTACGCAATTTAAATTCTATCAACCCAGATAAGCACAAGTTTACAGACCAACAGGGAACCCCCACTTTATAATGAAATGTCACTGTATATTCAGTATAAATGTATTCACTATATTTTTCAGAAACAAAATGCATTAAAAAAACTAGCACATTTTCATAGGTGGTGCTAGACACGGACAAGTCCCGTCTAGATTTACTTCAAATCTCTCACTGTAAAATTCCCAGAGGAATAAACATGGCAGCTCAAGTGACAACAGAAGGGGGGAGATCGAGAGACAGACAGAGAGCGAAAGAGGGGAGAAGGGGCAGGACAAGCATAGAAGAATCCAGAGACACATCTCAGTATTTGCAAGTCAACATGCAGCAGCAGCTCGAATAATGAGTTTACTCATTATTCCAAAGAGTGTAAGATATGTAAATGAGGTATGGATATGATGCACTAAACCTGCAGACTAAATTAAACGCTAATCAGAATCATATGATTCTCCTGATGATACATCTGAATATGCAGAAGAGATTCATTTGTCATGGGAGCAGTTCTCTTTATATAACCACAAGGCATCCCAAATCTACTCAAACTCGCATTGTAAACTCAACTCAAATACAAAAATCTCTCACAGACAGGCTGACTGACTAAGAGAATGATCGATAAAAAGGAGGATAAAATTAAAGGAGGATAGAAAGAAGAATATAACAATTGCCGGTCCTCCCTATATTCAAACCACCAGGGGGACCCCTTGCTCTCAAGCATGATGAAATTTCTTTTTTTACGATTAATGATTTATATTTATTTAATAACTGTTTTGGACATAATGCAGTGTGGCAAATAATGACATGGGTTTTGACCAAGTGTAGGTGCCGAACAAGTGCCTGAAAAGTGAAGCCAAATCATTTCTAAAATCACCCACAGGTGGCTGGATCCAATATAGGTCATAAACCCCACCCTCTCCATGTAATGAAATGGGACACGAGACAAACGAAACAATTCAATTACAAATACAAAATCTAATTTTTCCAAAGCTGGTTTTTGTGATTTTATTTTTTGTCGTGCTGGTGTAAGTTGATGCTATAAAAACAGGGGGTGGGGGGGTGACATCTTGATTGACAGCTTCGCTGAGTGAAGTAGTCACTAAGCACCAACATACTTTTTGTAGGATCTTCAAGTGGAGATTAGAGCTTTAACTTTAATTTCTACATTTTTCTACATTATTTCATACCGACATATTGAGTTGTTCTGCAAGAGTGTAGGTTGGGCCTTTATACCGTGGCTTCACTTCACACCCAAAACTGTTTAGACTCAGGCTCCATAATCAGCACCATATTGGGACATTGGTGACTTCACTTTACTACAATGGCTATATGGCTATGGCTAGCAGAGATGTCAGATCTGAAAATGGCTGTGCAGTGCACCGATGCTCCCCATCCAACTTGATGGAGCTTGAGAAACTGCCCAAAAATAAGCGTTCCAACAAGCTTGTAGTATCATACTCAAAAAGACTTGAGGCTTTAATTGGTGCCAAAGGTGTTTCAAAAGAGTATAGAGCAAAGGCTGTGAATACTTATGTACATGTGATTTAATTTTTTTCAAATGTGCACAGATTTTAAACAAACTTTTTTTGCAGTGTCATTATGGGATATTGTTTGAAGAATTGGGGGGGGGGGGGGGGGATGAATTGAATCCATTTTGGAATAAGGCTGTAACAACAAAATGGGGGAAAAGGGAAGCGCTGCGATTACTTTCTGGATGCACTGGATGTTTTTTGTAACATTGTCTTGATAAACCAATCCATTTGCAAAAAAACAACAACAAAATATTTTCTCCAGGTTCAATATTAGTAAACTGTGTTTTGTTAGAAATGCCCCATGATGAAATGTCATTTTCAGAGTCAATATACACCAGTCAGATATAACATGAAGTGTAGGACCGGCACTAGATATAAAGAAAGAAATGAGAAAAAAATATTGAGAAAAAGTAAAATAGAGGGATGTAATGACAGACAGAACAACAGACAGACAGATATAGATTCTTTCCTTTATATTCTCAGTCAGTAACACATGCGAGCACGGTTGACAGTCCTTCACAACCCAGCATGCAAGTGTCCTATTGATGGCTACAGTGCATTCTGGGATGGGGAACGGTGCGGTACTTGGCATAAAAACAAGCTGTCAGAGCCAAAACACAGTGACAACATTCTATTCCTGAGAAACAGTCTGTTCCACACACACACACACAGATTTACATTTACGTCAAGGGCTGATAAATTGTTCACCACACTGACTGGGTCAATTATTCAAACACGTAGCACAACAATAATGATCAGAGATGGGAATCAGGGCCCTGGTGGTGAGATATATTGATATCTGGGTCACAATACAATATTATTGTAATTCTTTCTGTGACAGTTATTCAAAGCTGTGATTCATTGTGATGCTTGTCAGAATCATAATCTTAACTCAATTAAAAGTATTTTATTTGAACAAAAATTCTTTCAAAAATAGTTAATATTGAGAAATTTCATTAAAGTATTGTGCTTCTAAATAAATGTTATATCTATTTTTTCCTCTTACCATTAGTACTTTGTGTGTATGACCTCATTACAGTCTTTGCTTTGTGGTTGTGATGACTTGACTGCTTTTTCAAAGATAACTTTAACATTTTAAACTGTTCAGCATTTACTCTGACCTTCTGCATCACCCCTTCATTCATGCGCCAGTCTCAGTGTATGACTAAATGGCTGATGTCAACAGAGGCCTTTATTTTATTGAGCTGAAAGAGTATGACATCAGGCTGACACTATTACCGCTGAGTGCTTAAAGGCATGAGCAAACACTGCCTAAGAACTTGGTCTCTTCATCTCAGAAGCACATTTTGGTCCCAGGCAGAGATAAGGCTTTCTCTTTTCCTCGAGGATGACAAAAACTTCCTCTCGTTTTTGGGTCAATTCAGCCTTGAGAAAAACTCAACTTTCTTTGATCTCGCAGACAGCTCACCTCTCTCTCTCTCCCTCTCTAGAGATGCAGGTTTTCTGCAAGTAAGCTGATTAAGAAAGAAACACTGAGCCGACAGCAGAAGGGAACCACAGAGGAAGAGAGATGGAAGCGAACGAAAGATAGAAACAAAAAAAAACTGGGGAATAGAGTTTATAACAGCTGTCTGAGAGAGCGAGAGGAGGAGACTGTTTAATTACCAGATGTGTGATGGTGTGAGATGGCGATTTCTGGCACTCCAGGTGTGAATGTCTAACATGAGATGGTCTCATGTATGGATGTTGAAGTGTTGGAAGAACAAAAGACCACAAAAATGGATCTCAGCTTCTCACAAAGCACTACTTCCAACTATAATGAAAACCTTTGTCATTTGTCTCTCACAAACACACACCTTTTATAATCTCCATGGCTCTATATTAATGCTGAGCTGCGCGTATCTTGGAAGGATAAGAAATGACCAGAGAAGGAGGGAGGGGAGCCAGGGAGAGGGGGTTAAAACAGCAGGGGGCAATTATACAAGCTATTTCCGGATGAGAGAGTGAGAGAATGTGAGAGATTGTGAGAGACTTATTAAATTTAAGGTTCAGTAGAATGGAGGGATGAACAGACCAACAGATGGGTAGATGTTCAGGTAATTGCGAGGATGTCGGGAATATGCTACAAAAGCAGCAGAGAAGCAGACAAGGGAGGTTGTGTGTGTGTGTGTTTGTGTGTGTGTGTGTGTGTGTGTGTGTGTGTGTGTGTGTGTGTGTGTGTGTGTGTGTGTCTGTCTGTGTATCACGGTACACAATACCTCAGTGTGCAACATAGGGTGGGAGCGAACAGAATACAATGGCTTTACTGTCAGTGGAACATCTCGCACACACATACACACTGAGTAGCACTAATTTGGTGTTTCTGTGATAAACTCAGGGTCAGCTGAAATAGGACTGGAAACCTAATACAGGGGCCGATATATTGAATATTGTTTAAATATTGTTAAATTCATAAAAGCCTTTTATTTTTAGCTATATTGCCAAACCCTAGAATGAGTCTATAAGTAACTGAAAGGAAAAAAAGGGAAGGTCATCTTTGAGCGGTAAAAGGCAAGTCACTGAATAATACAGACACCTCCATTCAGGTAGAATCCATTCAGTAAACAGACTGCAGGCTGTTATGAGTAAGAAGAGGGAAAAGCTGGAAGAGAGACAGTGGCATGGTAACAGTGTAATGGCTTTTAAAAGAATGTCCAGATTGCTCACCTTTCCATTCAGAAAAAAAACAAACATAAAAGCTACTTTCAGAATGAATGATTCAGAAGATCTATCCTGTTCACTTCAAGAATTCGATCAACGAGAAAAACACCACACACAGAGGAAACTGGCCACTCAAAGAGAGAGAGAGAGAAAAGAGAGAGTTGCTCATTGTTCCATGACATTGCCCTTAGTGTGTCAAGACAAACTGTTGGGGCGCGTGTGTGTAGGGCCACCAAGAGCCTCTCCTTAAATATCCACGAATAAGAATATCCATGACTAATGACAACTTAGAAGTACACGGTAGTAGAGCACACACACATATTCTCCAAAAAGGAGGGTACTAGGGAGTGGGCCACAGTTGGGCCTCACTTTAAATATGTGCTCTAAACTTTAATGTGTTCCTTACCAGCATTTAGAGACTAAATATAGAGCAGAAGGAGGCTATTCTGACTGACCATATGCATGGGACTTTCTTTCTCTCTCACACACAGTTAATTTAGCATAGACTTGGCTATTCTTAACAGACCTGCCCTGTGCTCAAGGGCACAAAAGGGTAAAGGACATAAAAAAGAGAAACAAACATAAGGACCTTTCACACTTGCAGACCCACAAAGCTCTAGAGATTTTCCAGCCGAGGGTCATGAGTGAGACCCCAATTAGCTTTTTCTCTGAGACTATTAATTCTTTCTGCATTTAAAAAAAAATTAACACAGGAATTTTAAGTTTTGATGATGGTTTGAGTACATCTAAATGATTATGCTACTATAAAAATAATTGATAAATGATAAATCCATGGGACCTGGATATGTACTGTGGTACCGAATTACTAAACTGTTCATACACCAAAGTATTGACATAATGTGTCATGAACTGGGTTTTCATTGTTCATTGTGTGATGTTTGCGTAGTTTTTACATTCAAAAATATTATAATGAATAAGTAATAGAGCTGCTCTCCTGAAATGCTGGGTTTTTATGGGCTTGCTGCATTGAAGACTTTGAAGTAAACGCCCACTGCTATTATTGAATAGGCTTTGCATGTTTAAAAGAGCTTCTGCTGCCCCATGAGTACACGTGAGGAATTGTTTTGTAAGCGTGCGGGAAAACAGCAACCGGAATAATTCGCCCACAGGGCTCGCACGTTTTTAATCAAACAAACAAAATGATTTTGCATTCACCCGTAATTAATTGGATGTTATTTTTTTTATTACTTGGCCTGACCGGTCGGTGGATATAACCGTGAACCACGCATCACTAATACACACACACATCCATGCACAAGCCTCACTGCAGAGTCAGACAAACCACCATGATTAAAAACTTTCTACATCATGGAAATATCAAGTCAAGAGAGTGAACATACTGAATCGCAACACAATGAGCCAACAACACCACAAATAAGATTCTCCAGCCTGTGACAGCGTGCTAAATTATGTTAAGTTAGACAAGTGCACAATCAATATATATCAAATTATCTATAACAATGCAATACTATCACATGTAAAAAAATATTTTTTACTCACATAATTGTGAGCGTTTGATGAGCCAGCTGTCAATAGAAGCCTTTCTTTGACTAACAAGGAAGTTCTCTTTCATAGGTTCACTTCGATGCTGCATAATGACGCATATGGGGCACGCCCATGGGCCGATTGTCTGAAGCCCTTATAGAATCACGCCAATTCATTGGCTGATGATTCAGTGCTCCCCCTCCACCTCATCACCTTTGAGCTATACTGGCGCGCGCACCATCTTCTCCCCAGATTTCTCTGCCTTCACGAAGCAGTAGCATTGCTCCCTTCGTGCGATTTATCTGACCCTTAAAAACTGGATTTAAGCATCTTTCTCCTTCACTACTTCAACGGCCATGGATGGCGGAACTTGCTTCTCCTAACTGGTGAAGTATATGATGGAGTTTCGTCGTTGCCCCGCCGTGCACTCGCTCTATTCGAGCGATGACCTGCATGGTAAGTGATACATTATATATTATTTTATATATTTATGTATATGGGCCTGCCCACGCGCAATATCACTATGTACTCCCTCTTGAAGAGGTATTTTAAAACTGTTTGATTCCCCCGCCGCTTAGCGAAGTTTTTCCGCTTGTATGCGCGCACAAAACTATTTGTTCCCCAGCCCGGAAGCACGCGAGACCATTTTTTCTGGCCTGGCTTACACTTTGCTTACGACAGCGTCCGACTCCGAGGATTTTGGGCCTGTCTCGTTTGACTATGCTTTCCCGCCTGGCGGCCAGGAAAATGCGAGGCCTACTTCCTCTCCCAAGCGCGCATGCTTAGCGAAGTTTTTCCGCTTGTATGCGTGAAATAAACTATTTGTTCCCCAGCCCGGAAGCACGTTAGCACGTTAGTTTCTTTCGGCTTGGCTTACACTTTGCTTACGACAGCATCCGACTGTCTCGTTTGACTACGCTTTCCCGCCTGGCGTCCCGGCCTACTCCGAGCTCGTCGACGCACTTTGCGTGTGACTGAGAAGCTTGCGATTCATTGGCCTTATGTTCCCACAAATGGCAATCTTCTAAGCTCGATGAAAGATTTCTAAGTGTGCTAGTGCGTATCGCACATTGATAAGGAAACTGTCGTTTTTCAGCGATCTGCACAACTAGCTCTCCAGATCCTGAAAGCAGCCGTTTTCCGCTCCCCCTTCTAATGCGGTAGCCGCTCACTTCACCATTCTCGTTGGTTCTGTGGAACGCGGTTATTCCGCCATTAACTGGCCTCTCATCTTCGGCTGTTTGCAGCTCCGCATAGCCAAGGATTTTGGCCTTATGGGCTACAAAAGCACACCACGCGCGGTAGGGCGCTCAATGGGTGGTCTGGTGGCCGGTTTACGCCACCTTTGGTTAAACCTCACTAAGATTCGTGACAAGGAGAAGGTTTTTCCTCCTCGACGCGCTATTTCTCAGGGGGATTTATTGGGAAAAAGGCAGTTCATGCCTAGGAGAACTAGAGTCTCTTCTATCACCTCTCCTTCCCAGCCTAGATAGCGCCCTCCGTTCAAAGGAATTTCAGGCGTGACCAGAGTCATCCCCCACCTGCACGGTTTGGGGAGCTCATGGTCACCCCTTTCCAACTACAAAGACCTCTTCAGTGCAGATGAAGGGGCCTGGCAGTAGCTTTCCGCTCCTGCTCCGCTGAGTCGTTCCTGACCCTCCGTTTCTGCCCGCCTCCTGGCCGCTCTCCGAGTCCACCCCCTTTACACTCGCCGCCAGTGCGTCTCGAGGGGCGGGGTCGGCTCAACCTCTGACCACTCCCACGCCAGGGAATGGAGACTTTTTCACTACCCGTTTTCTAGGAGACACGGCTCATTCTCTCCAGTGGTCAGTGGACCTTACGTTTCCCACTCTGGTCATCGCAGCCTCCTCGCTGCATATGGACGCAGTCGGCTTTCCGTTGTGGCCGGACGATCACTTCACGGAGTCCCAGTTCGGCACCCTAATCAGGTATGCCCACTGCACTTCACTACTCCTCTTCTCATTTCGTCCAAGAGTGGAAACATTTTCCAGGAGTGTCACCCTGGGCGCTTCGCATGATTTAGCTGGGCTTTTTTGCCGCAACCGTTACGTCTTGGTTTCCAAAAAGGACGGCGGTCTGCAGCCCATATTAGACCTCCGATGTCTAAACTTTTCCCTCCTCAGAGGGAGGTTCAAGGTGTGGACACTGAAGTCTATAAAACACTGCCCAGGTTCGTGCAGGGGAGTGGTTTGTGTCGATAGACCTGTAAGATGTGTTTCCATATTCAGGTCATTCAACGACACAGGAAGTTCCTCAGGTATACCTTCGGAGGTAAGGCTTTCTAATAAAGGGTGCTCACCTTCGGTTTGCTCTGGCGCCAAGGACGTTCACTAAGTGTCTGGATGCTGCTCAGGCCCCGATGTGGCTCCAGGGCATCCGCCTACTCAACTACCTGGACCTTTTGCTTTTATTGGCCCAGTCCAGAGAGATGGCAAAAGATCATAGAGACTCTGTGCTTCGTCACGTCCGTTCCCTTGGCCTAAGAGTGAACACCGTTAAGAGTGTGTCCTTACCATCCCGACAGACCACCTTTTTTTAGGGGTCTGTCTGGATTCCGTGTCAATGCAGGCCCGTCTGGCTCCTGCCCGGGTTTTCCAGTATTAGGACATGCCTGGCAGAGAACACCATTAAGAGTGTGTTCTTACCATCCTAACAGACCGCCTTTTAGGGGTCTGTCTGGATTGCATGTCATGCAGCCCCATCTGGACCCTGCTCAGATTTCCAGTATCAGGACATGTCTGGCCCGCTTCAAGCCCAGCCATCATGTTTCTGTAGGGACATGCCGCAGGCTTTAGCCTCCCAGTCCTTACTCTGGGGCTGCTCCACATGAGGCCCTTCCATTGGTGGATGAAACATGCGGGGATCCGAGTTACAGGATCCCTCTTACGCCTTCTGCGTCGCAAGGTTGCTTTCGAGCCCTATCAGTGTGGCGAGACCCTCCTTTTCTCCAAAGAGGTGTCAGTACGGGGGTCGTTTTCCGTCGCCAGATGATCACGACGGACGCCTCCCTCACCGGTTGGGGTGCGGTATTCGAAGGCCGTCCAGTGTGCGGCATCTGGACAGAGCAGACTCAAGCTTGGCACGTTAACTGCCTAGAGCTGAGAGCAGTCTCCCTGGGCCTTCGGCATTTCCTCACCCTCCTTACAGGGCACCATGTCATTGTCAGGACAGACAACATGGCGGTGGTGTCTCATGTGAATCGTCAAGGCGGCTCTCGGTCGCGCACCCTGGACAGGCATGCGAGCCTTCTCTTCCTGTGGGCCCAGGGCAGATTCCTGTCCCTTAGGGTATCCCATATCCCCGGAGTTCTGAACCTCGCGGCAGACTCCTTTTCGAGGCAGAAACTCAAGTCAGGGGAATGGATGTTAAATCCTCACAGTAGCCCAGATCTGGGAGCGGTTCGGCAGAGCGGAGGTGGACCTCTTCGCTACGAAGGAGTCGTCCCAATGCCCGCTTTGGTTCTCTCCAAGTCCTCCTGCACCGTTGGGAGTGGATGTGTTCGCTCACCCCTGGCTCTATGCATTCCCGACCATCAAGCTGATCCCGGTGGTTTTGTGCAGAGTGAGACAGAGCGAGGCCAATCTTCTAAAATCCTCGTCCCGAGATCTGGAAACTGTGGGTGTGGCCTACCAGGGGCCATCAGTCTTAAGGGCCGGTCTACCAGCAGATGTGCAGGAGACCATCGCTAATGCCATAGCCCCCTCTACGAGGAAGCTTACTCTTCCAAGTGGGAGGTTTTTCAGGCACGGTGTTCGGCCCACAGTAGATGTCCAGTCGACTGCCTATTGGATCATTTCCATCAGCAAAATTCAATTTTGAGACCACTAAAAACCATGATACTATTTGTAGGTACAGCAAGATGCTATAAGTAAGAATAACCAGAAAGTCGTATGATCTAGGAAATGCTTGACTAACGCAGAATGGAATTTTAATAGACTGCTTCATATTTTTGTTAAAGGAAAATTAATATTTTACATCACCTTAAATAAATTTTAATGGTTTCTGAAAAGGAGGCAGACTCAGTGTAGCAGATGCACCCTGTTTGAACATGGCAAACTGTTTATGTGAACAGAAAGATATAGAGTAAGAAAAAATAGCCGGGTTCATGATACAGTTACAGTAATGTACCCTGCTATTGTGTAACTGTAGGTCTAAAGTTAGCTATAGAGCTTGAGGTGGTTACAGGAAAGAGTCCAAATAAGGGTGTAGGCAGACAAAAAAAAAATCAGGGTGTATCAATAAGAGTGGATATGTTTTAAAACTGTCCACATTAACACTCCAAGACACAGGATTACTAAATCAGAGAACAAACATTAA
This sequence comes from Pseudorasbora parva, assembly GCF_024679245.1. Lineage (NCBI taxonomy): Eukaryota > Metazoa > Chordata > Actinopteri > Cypriniformes > Gobionidae > Pseudorasbora > Pseudorasbora parva. The sequence goes on along the minus strand of NC_090188.1, from coordinate 25,134,075 downwards.
CATATTTTGCAACCACTTTTTTTAAACACACATTTTCCAATTTGAAGTAATCTGCCCCTTTACAAAATGTTGCATAATAAGACACAAAAACAGCCAATCCGATCATAATTGATGTTTAATTTACAGCTATGAGGAGTGAGCTTTTTATTAGCAATAAGATTTCACTGGGGGCAAGCCAATCTTGGTTGACACAAAGAAAAAAAATAGAATCCAAATCAATGTCCAGTCCCTCACTTGCGAAAAAAAGTTTTTTTTTTAAAATTAATTAATTAATTATTATTATTTTTTAATTATTTTTTTTTAAATGAAGATTTTTCGTATCATGCTTGGATAGTATATGGTGTGTGTGTGTGATAGTATATGATGGTGGGAATTTTCTAGGACAGATGGTGAGCTTTCTATGGTTTTCTATAGCAGAATGTGTGATTTTAGGTGTGTAGGCAAAAATAAATCCAAAAAAACTAGGGAGTGAGGAAAAGCAGAAATAAAATCGAGACATAAGAAACCTTTCTCCTACAACTCTTACCTCTTGCCAAAACTGCTGATAGTTTTGCCAATGTTGGGTGAAGTCAGTTGGGGTTTCCGTTGGCGGGCCACGGGGGTTCTTTTGGCTCCAGTGGAAGCTTCTTCAGGCTGGCAAGTGGGACTTTTTGGGCTGGATTTGTTCAAGTCTTTCAGGACATCATAGTTTATTTTAGTGGAAATGCGTTTCTGCTCTAACATCTTTTCAATGGCTTCATCTGCAGTGCTGGCATTGATGGGCTCACGCCTCCGTGCTGACTTTTTTCTAGGCTGTGAAATGACACAAATAAGGAGGCAACCGTATACATTTGGGACCCTCACAGCGAAAACTGTCATTTATGAATTGCCTTATTGCCTTGTTACCTTCCGCTCTTTATATGTACCCTCCTCCTTTTCCTTAGCTATTCTTTCTTCCTTTTCTGAAGAAAAACAAACAAATAGTTAAAAAAAAGATTTCCATTTTAATCTGTCATGGGTAAAATTAACAAACTGGACAGTTCAATCTTCTCCACCTTTCTGTTCTTTGAGGTAGTCTGCATTTTGAAGCATCCACAGTTCAGTCTTCACCTTAACCTCCTTCTCATTCAGGATATACTAATAGAAAAAAAGATTAAAAAACATCCCTCAGGTCACAGTGGACGAGCTAAACAGGCCGTAAATTGTGACATCTCGTTCCACTCTGTTCTAAAGCAATTCCATTTTTTATTTTTGGATGTGAAATTCCCTCTCAGATTTCAGCTTTATAGAACCAAATGATAAATTACCATGTGGTTACCATAGTGAGGCCAAAACTTACCCGATCAATCTCGTCCTCGTCAATACCGCTCAGGTCTAGCTCACCGTTTTCTGCCTCCTCATCTGATGAAAGAAAAACAAACAAAGACTGTACCTGAATATGGAATTATTATTATTTTTTATTTTTTTGATAGACATCTTCATGGGCCATATTCACGAAACATTTTATCCTAGCTCTTAGAGTTCTCCTAAATAGCCGTAAAAGTTCTTATTTAAGAGTTCTCTCTTAAAACCTATTCACAAAGCTGCTGAGAGCAACTTTTACTAAGAAATAGAGAGAAGTCTTAAGCTAAGAGTAAGGGTGGGGTTGACCTTGTTGCTATGGATGATTTCATCATGCCTACTAACTATGCCCACAGTGATTGGCTGATAGGGGAGGAGTCTCTATCAGTGATTGAAATATTGTAGAATGTGTCATGTTGCCATATAAAATAAAGATTTTAAAATAAAGATAATGCCATATTAAAATAAAGATTAAAAAAATATATAATAAATAATATTTATTAATGTTGGCATTTTTGCATTTTTATTATGATATGACAGGGAGTATACAGGAAGCGAAGTGGAAGAGAGAAAGGGGAGAAAGGTCCACAACAGCAATAGGATCGTTGTGATTTGGTCTTAGTGACTTTGACTCTTGACTACTCCTAGCGTTTCACAAATGTAGGAGCTAGTTTTAGTGCTAAAATGCTTTATAAAATACTCTTAGAGAAAAAATGTAGGAGTCCTAAAATTAGGACTGACACAACCATTATTTTGATGAGTTTATTCTAAATCGGCAAGTTAGGAGCTACTTTAAGCCTTAAGATGTTTTGTGAATACCAGGGCCCGTATTCATAAAGATTCTAAGAGTCCTCTCAGAAAACTCCTAACTTAGCTTAAATACTTTTACGTAGGAATCTTAGCTTAAGAGCTATTCGGGACCGATCTGAGAGCAACTCTGAGCAAGGAAAATGCAAAAACCTTTATCTTAATGAAGAGGCGGGGCTGACCCCGTTGCTACATATGACACAGTCTTTGGAAGACTGTGATTGGTTGGTTGTACAAAAAGGGGGGAAAGGGAGCGCTTTTAAGAATAGGGTCTATTCTAAGCCTTCACTTTGAAATTACAAGTGCAAATTGTTCTATTTTACCGTACTCTCTCACTCATACACACACACATTATATATATATATATATATATAAATCCTTTTATTATTTGATTGGCTTAGAATTATAAACATCGTTCCACTCTTTCTATTAACATAAACGTCCTCGTCTTCTGACGGTGCAATAATTCGGATGTGGGTTCCTTCGATTACTCCGACAACACCAGGGAAGCCTGCTATATTCATTAATGCAGCTTTTTGGGCCTGCAAGGTGGGAATGTCCAGTGGAAATGAAATGAACTGACACACAATATGAGGTTCTGAAAGAGCTGTAATTGTTTGTGTGATCACTCTGCTTACAGAAGGTTGTGACAGACCCAAATCATCACTGCTGCATTGTTGCATTTTCCCAGTTGCTAAATATCGTAATGTAGCGATTACTTCAATTTCTGACGCTATGGCATTCCTGCGCTGTGTCGGAGATGTTAGCGTGACTCACTGTCATCCATAGTCTGCAACATATTTCTTCTCCCTCTTTGTCTTTCTGCCATTTTCTCCGCTGCTAAAGAAACTCTTAACCCTCTTAAAAGTCCTTGTCCGTGCTCCTAACAAATTTGACTTTAAGACCTCTTTTAAGGGTTAAGATGCTTTCTGAATAAAATTTTTCTTTACTAGGATTTTTTAGTTAATTTTAAGAGTAAACGCCCACATTTCTAAGAAATTTCTTAGAATTTTGTCACTAGGAGATCTTTGCATTAAGATTCTTTATGAATACGGGCCCTGAAGTCTAAAAAAAATTGTGCAAAAATTACACCGTAAAAATCACGTAAAAAACTGGTAGAATAAAATTCATTACAAAATTAAATTGTAAAATTAAATTATAAATATAAATAAATAAAATTACAAAATAGAAATCACATACTATTTAAAATAACTGTGTTGTGAATCTATTTCAGACTGCTTTGGAAAAAGAAAAAGAGTAAAGTCTCGCCTGGTGTTTACTCCGCATAATTGAAGTGTATTTAATGTTTCAATTTCCTAAGGAGAAACACATGCTGCCATTCATCAATGAACATTTCTCTGAGCCAGTTGTTAAATTAGGTTAGTGGAGATACATAGAATATCAGTCCAACCCAAAAACCTTCACATAAAATGTCCCCAAGCAAAATCACATGGCAAAACAAACTCAAATATGTGTGTGTTTCTCTATGGTTTCTGCCCTGTAGCAAATCTTGCTAGAAAATCCACTGGGGCTGCTGGGATCATTAAACCAGTGGCTCTACAGTAGCAACTTCCAGGGTTATTCCCTCTCTATCTTCCATCTTTTCCAAGCCCAGCTCCTCCCTTCCCCCAGCCTTACTCTTTTCTTTCTGCCTGGAGATTGTTGGCAACGCTTCAGAAGTTTGCTTTATAGAGCATCCCTCTCTCTATCCCTCTCATGTGTTGTAATGAAGATAGGGGGTTAGGAGAAAAAACAGAGGGGGAAACTCTGGTTTTCTCGCCTCTGAGCGGGCCCACAATGCCAGTCGATCCCATGAGTCAAGAAACCTGACCTCCTCTCGCCACTCGCATCTGAACACGCACAGACTAACTGCACAACCAATGCATGCACACACACACATACACACACACTGACACACACACACACTATAACACTCTGTGCCATGAGTGACGTGTGATGTGGTGAGAGCGTGAAAAGCAGAGATTAGTTACAACAGGCGAAATAAAACCACATCAGAGAAAGACTACCAGGTGCAGCTGGATCCAAGATGATGAATAAAGAGAAGAGAAGCCAAACCGTAATAAAACAAGCAGTGCAGTCTGTCTTTCCCATTAGGCCTAACTTTGTGTTCATGTTGAAATGTTTTTTTTTTTTGGTAGAGTCTGTTTTCATTAACAAACTGTGTATACCTCGCCAGGAAGAGTATTTTGACTAAAAATAGCATTTAAATAGCAGCTGCACTACCTGAAGACATATGAATATGCATGAGGGTTCGACAGCAGCTGCATATCAGTCAGAAAGCACTTAGGGACTGAATACTGTTAAAAAAAAAACCTGGAAAAATAAACTGATATTGTTAGTTTTTCAGCATCGACTTGGTAATGAAGTACCGCCACTTAAAGGTATAGCTCATGCAAAAGTGAAAAATAATTTACTCACACTAATGTTGATCCAAATTACTATAAGGATTTTTTTGTCTTCTGGTTCACAGAATTTACGATTTTGAAGAATGTACCCGTCTTTCTTTTGCTTACTATTAAAATGAATGGGCACCAAAGAATTCAAGCTTCAAAAAAAGAAAGAAAATGTACAATACATGTAGCCGGTATAACTTGTGCGCTATATTTCAATTTATTCAAATAATATGATGATATTAATGGCAATATGAAGCTTAATTCAAAGTCGGCATAAAAAAGATATTTCAATAATCTTTTCTTTATTATTGTGACGTATATCTGAGTGAAATAGAGTGAAATGTTGGGTTGGACTTGATTTTGTTCAACGGGAATAGATTGGAATGTTGCAGTTTTTTAATTTGGGACGTGATTTAGAAACACTGCTATATTAAGTCAATATTCATTTACATGTTGTAAATTAATTTACTGAGTTAACTCTAGAACTGGATCAGTCCAATTTGTAAACTGGCCCAATTGTGATTCAATATATAGATCCAACACAGGCTTTTTTCTGCACTTGTTCACTGTAAAGAAAAAAAAAGAAAAAGCAGTCTTCAAATTTAGTTTTGTTACACACAGAAAATTAAGTCACAAGGGTAAATAAAAAATAACTCATTTCTGAATGAACTGTCCCTTTAACATCACCTGAAAACAACAGAGGCACACAAAAAAAACATGAGAAGCAGAAAAAAGGAGCCAAGTTCAACCAAATTACAGAGAAGAGAAACAAATGAAAGACTTAACACTAATCATTCTCCCTCTTTATATATTCCCCTGTTCTTCAATCCAAAAACCTCTCTGTCCTGAGGCTACATTTCTGAATGATGTTGTCCACCCAGACATTAGCGTTTCCCTGTGCGTTCTGAAAGAGTTCAAAGGCCCCCCTCGTCTCCAGAGGTTTCACTGACACCAACACCTGTTCAGAATCAAGCACTATGTCCAACTAAAGACAAATAGATATTTCAAGATACCAGTAGACGGACACCTCCTTTCTTTCTCTCCATGGACAATTCTCACTCGTCAACACAAGCAGGAGCTCATCAAACGTAATCATCTGATAACGTCACTCAAACTGACTGGCGGGACAGGAGAACAAGCACTGAAGCTCAGGGAAAGGAAAAGATGGACAATGGAGATCCAGAGATATGGAATGAGAGAGGAGGGGGGGGGGTTTCTTCTGGAGGCAAAGAGGGCAGACAGGCCCATTAAAAACTGACCCCTTCTTGCCCCTGTGACTTCCCCGGGGAAACCCCTCGCCCACTCACACACCTGCTACAACTAGCTATATCGCCCAGAGGCTGGAAAGAGAGAATGAGAGAGAGAAAATGTCAAGAGAAAATATATGCATGTACTTTTTCACACTCTACTGTACATCTACAGACCAAAACTGGGGGAGGGTTAGACACATTTTTAAACAATAAAATGTAAATGTAACAGCAAGAGGAAAAGATTTGAGCAGACTTTATTCATGAGATCGCTCATTTTCGCTCACATTCGGCTGCCCTTCAGGTGTTAAATCTTGACAGGAAAACATCCTCACGGGGGTCCGCACACAGATTTTTCTGTCAGTGCATGTTAACGGTACAGTGAACGTGTCTATCACATGGATCGGGCCTCCCATAGTCATTTGTTGTTTTCCTCTCAACACATCTGTCAGTCAGTCACACTTTTATGATGTCATATTTCACACAGATAGCAGCGTCTCTGTCAGATGACATCACATCACTGTCAGTGCTTGCATTTCATTGGAAGAAAAAGCAATAAATGAGTGACATGGATGAAAACGATAACAAGAATCAATCAAACAGCAGGAAAAAAACGAAGGGAACGAAAACATTATGAATCATAAGGGTGATGTTGAAAACTACACTAAAATTAGAATAATGTTGATATGACTTATCACAGCTTTATAAACTCATTTTTAAAACTATACACTAATTTTAAGTTAAAACTATATGTTTAGCAATATATTTAATATACTACATTTGTGTACTAGAAACTAAAAAAATGTGAATGCTTTTTTTATTTGATGAAAACATATATACACATTATACAGGTCCTTCTAAAAAAGTAAGCATATTCAATCAATCAATCAACTTTATTTATATAGCGCTTTTACAATCAAGATTGTGTCAAAGCGGCGTCACAGTGTCAAACAGGACAGTATTGCAACAAAATTAGATTTGGCTGTACAGTCGTTCTGGAGAAAACAGTGATGTTATCAGCTTGTTTTAATTTATCATATAGCGACAATGTTGGCAGATCTGTATTATAGTGTATAGGATTAATTAAAACCTTTTTTATAAATTTTATTTGTATAATTAGTTGAATAACTTTGATCATAATTTTAGTGTCCCCATCTGAGCAAGCCAAGCCAAAGGCAACAGTTGCAAGGAACCAAAACTCCATCAGGGTATGATGGAGAAAAATAAACCTTGGGAGAAACCAGACTCAGTCGGGGTGCCAGTTCTCCTCTGGCCTATTAACAAACAGTGTATGATTATTATTCTGGCAACCTTACAGGTCAGAAATCATATTAGATCGGAATATTCAAAATTTTAGGGTATTACGCAAGAGACGGGTTTATTTAGGATGGTGCGTTGATTACACAATATTGTGATAAAGTTAATTATTTTCCATAATGTAATGATAAAAATTAAACTTTCATATATTTTAGATTCATTGCACACCAACTGAAATATTTCAGGTCTTTTATTGTTTTAATACTGATGATTTTGGCATACAGCTCATGAAAACCCAAAATTCCTATCTCAAAAAAATTGCATATTTCATCCGACCAATAAAAGAAAATTGTTTTTAATACAAAAAAAAATCAACCTTCAAATAATTATATTCAGTTATGCACTCAATACTTGGTCGGGAATCCTTTTGCTGAAATGACTGCTTCAATGCGGCGTGGCATGGAGGCGACCAGCCTGTGGCACTGCTGAGGTGTTATGGAGGCCCAGGATGCTTTGATAGCGGCCTTAAGCTCATCCAGAGTGTTGGGTCTTGCGTCTCTCAACTTTCTCTTCACAATATCCCACAGATTCTCTATGGGGTTCAGGTCAGGAGAGTTGGCAAGCCAATTGAGCACAGTAATACCATGGTCAGTAAACCATTTACCAGTGGTTTTGGCACTGTGAGCAGGTGCCAGGTTGTGTAGAAAAACGAAATCTTCATCTCCATAAAGCTTTTCAGCAGATGGAAGCATGAAGTGCTCCAAAATCTCCTGATAGCTAGCTGCATTGACCCTGCCCTTGATAAAACACAGTGGACCAACACCAGCAGCTGACATGGCACCCCAGACCATCACTGACTGTGGGTACTTCCTGACACTGGACTTCAGGCATTTTGGCATTTCCTTCTCCCCAGTCTTCCTCCAGACTCTGGCACCTTGATTTCTGAATGACATGCAAAATTTGCTTTCATCCGAAAAAAAGTACTTTGGACCACGGAGCAAGCCACTAAATACAGCACATACCACAGAGACGGACGTCCTGATGTAATTGCTTCTCCTGTTCAATTTATTTTAGCCTCCGGATCTGATTCTGGATCATATATGTATTAGTTGAATCTGATTGATAGTCATGGTTTATTAAGGGTAACGTTTTCTTTTCCACGCTTGACCATGTCAGCTTTCAGACGCTCTCGTGCAGTAGCTGCACTCGTCACAAGCACTCTGCCCACAAGATACGCCGCTCGGTTTTTTCCGGAAAGACTCGGTACAGCCTATCTTTCTTTTATAAATATAATAAAACTAAAGACTTTTCGGAGATATGAAGGATGCAATACTACTCTATAGGTACTCAAGATTGACATGAGATTGACTGAAACTGAGTGTTTCACCTCCCCTTTAATTTCAAATAGCTGTTTTATTATATTTTAAGAAATAATTCCTGTGATGGCGAAGCTTAATTTTCAGCATCATTACTCCAGTTTTCTATGATCTTGTATGTTTTAATACACTGATTTTCACAAATGTCTTTAGTGCCAACGGGTCTTCGCTAAATAAAATATTCAATATCATCAAATAGACACCTCAAACCATGTAACCTGTGACATGATTTAAACATGGTGTTTATGAACATTGTTATAAAGACAGACAAAGCCACATCTGTGTGCATTATAAAGGCCTTATGAATGTAAATTGCCATCACTTTTGGCCCATCTGTCCTTTACAAACCCCAAACAGCTGTCTTGAGAATGCGTTCAAAGCAAACAAGAAGAATAAATGTCACTCACACACTTACTCTGTCTTTCATTCTCCTTTGAAAGGCCTCGCCTCCCTCTCTCTCTCTCTCTCTCTCTCTCCTCCCACTCTTGCCTAGTGTAAATGAACAAGTATCTTCTCTCCTCCTGCTCTGAAGATTTAGATATTTAAAGGATGGAGAGTGGAGGAAAAAGTTCTCTGTTGCAGATAAACTCTGTGAGCAGTAACATTATGCATAGAGAATGGAAACTAGGTTGAACAAATAAACTTAATATACTGACTGATCAGTAAACAAAAAATAGAAACAGATAGAATCACAGTAAACCTAGGGGTGCTGCTGGTATCTCCTGCTGTGTGGTCAGAGAGGATGGTGAGTGACCATCTGGACTCACACTCACTGCTGCATTGTTAAGATCACAGGCCGTCCGCCCCCTCAGAGAATTACACTGCATTACACAGCAGCACCAGATCTCTCTCCACAAACACACACACACCATTCTGACATCCTCACAGAAGAGAACTGACCTTAGAAAAACAAGTCAAAAAGAAAAACAAGGAGAGGATGGACACCTTCGAACACCAGTATATAGCCTGCTTGTGCTTGCTCTCACAGTTTCATCTGAGTGTACTTAATTGGCAAGGCAAAAAGCTTTAATATATTGCCATATGTGGTGGGCGATTTACCGGTAGACACGATAAACCAGGAGAAATTTGTTAACTGGTACATATTTTGGACTGTCGTCTCTATCACGGATAGGCTTGTGATGTTGCTGTGGTGCGTGGTCAGGAACGCTTATCGTTCGCATGCGCTTTTAAGCATTGCGGTTTAAAAACAGGCAATTGTAAACCATTGAAGCACAATTGGCAGTGAAAGAGAACTCATCTCAGTATATGTACGTTCTCTGAGAGACAGGCTCAGCCCTGCCTGAGAGTCGCACTACATGAGTGCGTGAGAACTGAACTGAGTGCTTTTTTTTCACCTAATTGGGCTTGAATAGTTAAAAACACATAACCAGTGTTGTAGTCGATACCAGCTCATTTGAGTCCGAGTCGAGTCGAGTCCGAGTTCAGAGAGGGTCGAGTCCGAGTTGAGACCGAGACCAGAGCTTGCTGGTGCAATCATAGATATATTTACATAGATTCCTCATTCGACCGATTCACGCAGGCACTATTGAGGAATAATATTTATATATATAATATTGCACCAGGATTTTGACCTTCTTCGACGGAAATAAGCCAAAAGGCACGAGCCAAAGGGTTTAATATGGATTCATATGTCTATGTGTTTGGGAAGTATGCCGGGGGTAGAGAGGACAGGCACCTTAGACATTTTTGGTGGAGATGCTCATTTTATTATTAATTAAACAAGGTTTGGATTTCTCTGTGACACTTTTGTCCTACTTTGTAAACAGTAAATATATTAAAAATAACAGTCGAGACAAATAATGTAGCAGCAATGTGACTTTCTGGAAAACGCGATCACTACATTATGCCAGGTGGACACAGTAAAATAGAAGTGCGAGCATGAGCGCGGGCGTAAAAAGTCACTTGCAGATTTCTACAAAGAACAAACTACTAAGCATTAGTTGTCAAAATGTTGATATTTTATGCATATATACAGACATTATTAGTTCTTTATCTTTGTGCTTTCGCTCCATATGTCGATGAAAATTAGACGCTCCCTTTGCTTCAGTAATTGATGTACCCCAGAATTTACACATCGCAGGAAGTTTTTGTTTTTTAGAGTCTTACTACAGATGAACTCTTTGTGGCTCTTATATGCAAACTGAATAACAGATGATGTAGCAGACATTTCCACACATAGTTAAGAGTTAGCTCACTCCATGTGATCCTTCCTGACCTGAGTCCTGCTACCTTTGTGTTGCACTTAAGTAAACCACACATCATTGGAAGTGTCAAACATTAATTATTAACTAGAAATATTAACATAGAGTAATAATCATAAATATTTTGAATGGGACTCGAGTGGACTCGGAAATAAGTCCTAACATGTTCAAGTGCACACGAGTCCATGACGAGACCGAGACCATTAATATATGGACAGAGTCCAAGTCTCGAGAACAAATCACTGCACATAACTGTGTCAAAGTGACCATGTATTTTCAAGCAAACACAGTCACTGACGTCTTAAGCGAATGGAAACAGTTGAGAAAGAAAATGCAGAAGTATATTGAATCTGTACAGTCTTAAAGTGACAGCATCCAAATTTACCTGCTGTCATTAATGCGAAACAAACAACTAAAGAAAATCTCTCACTGCTCTTGACTGAATCACTTTTGTATTAAATTTTATGTAGTATTTTGTGTGCGTAAAGATTTTCACAGAAGTATAAAAAATTATTCACAAATTTAATTTGTGTCTTTGTTTTAATGTATTCTTTTTTTCCTCTTTATCACGGGAAAGAGCTTTTTTTAGGCTAGTTTTCATTTTGTTTTCAATCATATTATAATCGGTGATAAGAATTATGAAATTTCATAATATATTATTCATATTTTTTTAAAGCATACACAGAGAAATAGCGAGAAAGTTAAAAAGATAGCAAAATAATACAAAATCTGCATGCTCTACAGAATTTATAGTATAAGAAATGTAAAAAAAAAATACATTAGCTAGCATCCTAAAGCTAACAGCAACACCAAATAAGAGGACACGCATGATACACTGTGAAATACATTGCTTAATAAAAAAAAAAATCCAAATCCAGGTAGTTTTGTAAAAAAAATCCAGGTAAAAAAAACTGTTGTATCTGAGACATTTTCATTCTTTAACAAATCGATATTCAATAGTACAGTACAGTGTAAAGGAAGTACACTATATAATTTAAACAGCTTCCGGGGAAATAAAACAGTGTGGAGTAAAAGAATTGATGAATTTAAAAAAACTGAATAAACTGAAGAGATAATATTAATTTGTCATTGAAGGGGTAGTTCACTTGTATGACTTTTTGTGCTGAGCATAAAAGAAGATTGTTTTTTGTTCAGAAATTGGAAGTCAATAGTCACTGATTCAAAACAACTTCTACTGTGTTCCACAAAAGATTAAAAGTTATACAGGTTTGAAAAAAACAAAGTGTGATCATTTTTGGGTGAACATATCCTTTAACATAAATAATAATGATGGATAAGACTAATGGTGACAATAATTGTGTTGATATCATTAAGTTTAATGATGCAGTGAAAGTTCTCCCACTTCTCTGATGCAACATTCTCGCACATCACACAAACACTTCTGCATTTTTAAATAAGAACATCCAGCTCAATCTCACTCTCACGAACAGTAACTAGAACACTCTAACAAGCATCTTATTGTCTGCAATGGAACAATGAGCCCACCTAAAAATAAACAGAGAGAATAGAAAGAAAAAGCTGAAGCAGACAGAACCAAGACAGAAGAGTGCACAGACACACAGAGAGAGTCATATTGTCAGTTTGCAATACATAATCATCACTGAGACGAAATTAGCAAATTACATTTTCACAGTTCTCAAAGGCATTCACTTGGCAAAACAAAATCACTAAAAAATACTTCCTCTCTGAGTCATGATTTTTCCTGAACCCCAGTCAAAAACCAAACCAAAATACACACTGCATGAGCGGGTCTCGCGGGCAATCAAACGCGCATACAGCCGGCCATAGTGGGTGGATGAAAGACAGGGCACTAATGACAAGGTGCTGTGTTCAATTAGTGCTTCAAAGACTGGAGGGGGGCTTCCTCTTCCTCCGCCCCATACAAATCATCCACAATCAGCACAACCAATCGAAAACATGACAACTTGCTCGCACAGCCAATCACACAATCTGACAACCTGCCAGCACACTATCCCCAGGAGTTTGCCAGCTGCAGTTCTTCTGCCTGTGATGAACAAAGTCTTATTCTCTCTCTCAAATGCTCTCACATAGTGTAAACGCAACAACCACAAAAGATAACGCAATCATTTCAGATAAACAAGTCACTCTTGAGTTCTGTTCTCCAGAGGCTGGGTAACTCTCACTTATAGTGTGGCAGTGGTATAAATTGAAAGAAGTGATTTTCTTTTCTATAAAATAATTATTCTGAGTTCCACTCCTCTTCTCCTACACATCCACATAGCACAATGTGTGATTTAACAATGAATGTGGAATGTAAGTAGATTAAATGATTAATGCGAGTGATTTAAAAAGGAGTCACTATAGTTGCACACTTCTTAAAACCCTCTGGGCCTCTTCGGTCAGAATTGGCCAAACTGGTGTGGCTTTAACAACAATTTGAGTAAAAAAAAAAAAAAAGTAAAAATTGAGCAAAAAGACTTGAAGAAGAAGTTAAAATCAAATTAGACCCAGATTGATTAAGCTGTGATAAAGCATACTTGTTTGTTACATTGAATTTTGATGTTACGTGTAATAAAATATCCGCCTCTGTGTTCAAGTTTGACTATAGTAAAGCGAATGCAAAAACTGACACTTCAAATCAACATTTCAAACAAAAAAGATATTTTTATATTTATAAAAATTGTATAAATATTGCATAGTATCATTGCATCCACTCAAAACTCTAAATAATAAATACAAAATATTATTGAACAAAAAAGTTTCCATTGGTTTTCCTGAAAAAAAAAGAAAAAAGAAAAAAAGTGTCAAGGCTCTGTTACTTTTGGCCGCAAAGGAGCTAAATGTGACCCCTAAACAACAAGGACCAGAGGGGTAAACTAAAGAATGAATGTAAAAGAATAAATAGAAAATGTGTAAAGACAATTGATAGAAAGTGAATTAAACAAAAGTGGATCAAAGTTAATGTTTCACAAAGTTGACAGTCTAGTACCACTCCTCTTCCTCTGCTTGTACTCTCTCAGAGTTATCATAGCAAAAATGCAGTAACAAAGCATAACTGAGGAATTAAAATGGAGTCTTAGGTCTTATGCACCTTGAAAGTGGAGTCACACTTACCGTTCTCCTTCTCCTCTCTAATTTTGGTGATGGATTCGGGCAGGCCCAAACTGGCCGCAGTGGGCAAAGCTCCAAGCAATAATGCTAACGAGGGCCGTTTGGTTGGAGAGACTTTCTCTGCATCTCGCTCCTGCTGACTGCCACCTCCATCCTCTCCAAATACAGTACTGCACAGATGAGACGCTGCTGCCCTCAGCTCATCGTCCTCTCCTTCATCATCACCAGCAAGGACACTGGATGATGCCAAGGAAATCATATCATCTGGGAAAAGCGAGAGAGAAAATACACATGCATCACAAAAAAATAAGTATCTCAACTGCAGGAATATACAATAAAAGGTAAATGAAATAGAAAGAAATAATTAAATTGCTGTATGTATGCATATAAAGTACATTTAGTTTTGTAATTAAATTATTTTGATAATTAAAACATGAAGCTAGATGCATTCGCCCTTTGATTTTGATCTTTGCTATGATCCAGCTGACAGGGGAAGAAAGTAATTATATAAACACACACACAGCTGACCGCAGAAACACACATGCGTGCACACACACACTATCAAAAAGTGAACACACATGCATGAAAATAGACACTCAGATACACAAACACTCCCACGCTCGCAGTCTTAATTAGCTCCCTCTTGTAATCACTACATTAGAGAGAGACATATCACGCATGGAAAGCACTGGATCTCTGATTGTGCGGGCTGCTGAACAAGGAACTAATTGGATAGAAACGTAAACAGAATTTCTGTGGAAGTAACACTCCACTTCCTGAAGAAAACGTTGTGAGAGCAGCAGTTCTCACCAAACAGACAAATTCAGAAGGAAAAAAAAACAAACATTTTGGGTGTCAGTCACCAATAATTGTGATTCTCATGGAACAAACCATCTCTATACAAGCGCTTTCCACACAACAGCACTCTTTAATCATCACTCTTTAAAAAAAAAATCCTAACACTTTTCTAAATATGTGCTTCCATCTGAGAGTATGCACAATACACTTTATCTTCAAAAAAAGTCATGAATGTTGGTCTATATTTCTATATTATAAAATGTCTGTCATTCTGAAATACTGGATCCTTATCGAATAATTGCTCAAATACGTTTTAGATATAAAAAAAATTATATCATCCAACATTCATGATTTTGATCAAAATTTCCACAGAAATATTAAGCAGCACAACTAACTTTTCATCAGCCATAAAAATAATAAATGTTTCTTGAGCCCCAAATCAGCATATTAGAATGATTTCTGAAGGATCATTTGATCACATGACAATGAAATAATGGAGTAATAATGCTGAAAATTCAGCTTTGCCATCAGCATTTTTTCATCAAATAAATGAGCCTTGGTGATGGTGAACTGACGATGGTGAAGAGACTTCTTTCACTTACCCAAACTTTGTAATGGTAGTGCAAGTGTGAACGTGTACTGAAAAAAATGTGCGACAACTATTCTGTGAGGTTGTGTGTGAACACTGTACCTTCTCTGGAGCAGGATGCATAAAATCCCTTGGCTTTGGGCCTACAGCTCTCCAGCTCGACTTCAATCTCATCCTGATAGCCACAGATTTCACCTGCAGAGCACATATACTTGTGAGTTATCAAACACTCATGATGAAAATTAGAGCATAAAAACCTGTCTAAATGTTTCAAGATACCTTCAATATCATCAACTTTCTTTGCAAGCTCCAGCTCAATCTGAGGAAGAGAAAATAATTGGACTGATTGTGTGAAAACATACTGAGAGAATGGCTTTTTTAAATATATATATATTTCTAAAAACATAAGACGCAAAGTACGCTAACTGGGGTATAAAGTTTGATCTCTGTGCTCTTTGGATGAGGGATAATTCAACTTATAAAAAAGCATGACGCCAAGGCACTCGAGAATTATCACAGAGAATTATCATCTCTATAACATTTTAAAAACATTCATATTTCTAACTAAAAGTGATTTGTGACCTGTTTTAGCTTTTGCTTCCTAAGTCCAGCCGTGTAAGAGGGTGGGTCGCACTCCTGCTCCAGATCCACCCTCATGAACTCTTCAATAGTCAGCTCACTGGTGGGCGTGTCTTCAAATTCATTCAGCCTGTCAATCAAAAACACCAGGGCTCAAGACATACAACAACATACTCAAATGGACCAATGACAGCATGGGGCCTATACTCAAAGCCTCAGATACAGCTGCAATTATATAATACGAATGATATTGCTACATATTACAATAATAGTAATAAATGAGCACAGCTTATAGAGATACTGTAGTTCTTTTAAGACAAAACACACCTTTTCCTCAGTGTGGCTTCACAGACTTTCACCACACTGATCACTTCCTTAATTGTGCGACGGAACTCGTGCATACGGGCAGCAACCAAGAGAGCTATAGGGAACACATACACACAACTTTAAGTACATCATACACACTTTAAACCAATGGCGCGAGCGAGAGAGAGAGACACAGTCAAAATATGAAACATTAATAGGTCTTCAGAAAAGTGCGTCCACTGTACCTGCTCCCCTACTGACTCACCTCAGGCAGAACTAACAGACATTTAATGCACCTGCAATGCTGCAATGCCTGTTTCACTCTAAATCATTAAAGAAACATGAAGAGCCAGACGCACTTCTGAACTACCGGACAAACTAAAGAATGTCCAACACCGCAAAGCATGCAAGAATGTAAAAGATACTGAAGAATTTTAGAGCTTAATGATCCCTGCAAGATGAAGTAATTAAACAAAATATAACATCATGGTTCACTGTCATCCTCTAAAATGATTGTACTGCTTTGAGAAACAAAATGACTGAATTTACATACAAATTTACATTCAAATATAATCATTTCCCTAATGCATTAATTCATAATCGTATATTTTAAATATATATTTTGTAGCATGTTATTCACATAAGCCAAAAAAAAAAAACATTTCCATGAAATGCACTAATTTATCATGGTTGTTATTTTTGTAATGGCATTTTTTGCATTTGGGGGTGAAACGTATGATCACTATTAGATGATCACTGACACAGCTTACCCTGGAAACACTACAACTACGACTTGTGTACATATTTGCTTCATTTAACAAAAAAAATGGATTGTTTTATAAAATGGAAATTCACCAATATGCATAATATAAACTACCGTTAAGAAGTTTTGTTGTTTAAAATGTAAAAAAATCATACTTTTCATTCAGCAAGGAGATATTAAATTGATCAAAAGGTGACAGTTAAGAGATTAATGATTTTATAAAAGATTTCCATTTCAAGTAAATGCTTTTTTGACCCTATTAACAAAAAAAATATTGAAACAAATGATCAAGGTTTCCACTAAATATACAGCAGCACACCTTTTCCCACATTGATAGTTATAAGAAATGTCCACTGAGCAGAAAATCAACATATTACAATGATTTATAAAGGCATAAATTACATTTTAAAATAGAATAAAATAGAAAACATAGTAATAACATTACATAATATCACAGTTTTAACTGTATTTTTATAAAAATAAAATGCAGCTTTGGTAAGGCCTTTTTCAAAAACATTTTTAAAAAATCTTACTGATTCCAAACTTCTGAAGAGTACTGCATTTTTTTATCTATATATATCCTGCCATGTAGAAAATGTACTTTGTCATGTATATATAAAACATAAAAATGCTTTTCAATTTTCTCATTAACACCTCTCAATCACAAACATCTGTATCTGATGAGTCCTTTCTATATGGTCTTGTGACAGATTAAAGGACATTCTACCCCACTCTCCCCTACATGTCCAGGGGTGTCAGATGTATTTAATGGGCCGTTTCCACTGAGTGGTAGGGTGCAAAACAGTACATTATGTAATTATTTTCATTTCAATTGTCAGAAGTTGTGAATAGTACCACTTTTTTGGCACCCTTCCACTGAGGTACCTACAGAAGTCCTGTACCTAAAGGGTGGAGCTAGACTCACTGCAGAAGAACGCTGATTAGTTGACAGAGAATCGTCACTTGTGCATGCTTCAAGGGGAATGACAACACATTTTTTAATATACAGTTGAAACACAATAAAAGCTTGTCGGTGAACTCGGTGGAACCGCTTTTCTTGTTAGAAACAGCCCCATCCTGAGAAGTGTCCTCCATTGTTGTTTACTGTCTAGCTTTCTTCTTCACGCAATAATGACGTTGATCGCTACTTTCCAGCATACATCACCCCTATTAAGTAAGGGTACTGTTAGCGGTAAAAACGGGATCAGGGTTTACCATCAAGAATCATACTGTACTGTATTACTCGGTGGAACCGAGCTATAACTGACCACTAACTTGGGCTCCGGTTCATGTTGCTTAAAAAAAAAAAAACTGCAGTTTTCCTCCTCTGCTGTTTAATCCAGCAGGATATCAAATCAATCTGTGTTTCAGCTACTAGATGAGGACTATTCAACAAGCTTGAGGCATTCATCACACTCAGCAGTCCTCTCTGCCTCTCAGTTTATCTTCATTCTGGTGCTTTTTCACATGCTTTCAGTCTCTCTGTCAATCTGCCTTTCTTTCTAAAGTCTCTGATCTCTCACAGCGAAACAAACTCTTTTAGGCTCTGCTTCCTCTTTTCTCAGCACTGCTCCTGAAAGATTAATGTGAGATTCATTATTCAGGTTATGCAGCGAATGGGTGGGGTGGTGGGGGGTTGTTAGAGAAAATCATGCTGAGAGGCAGGAGTCATCAGTTATTCTCAAAACTTAATTACCGAAACTCAAACTTAACAGCCTGTGTAAAGTTTACACAAGACTGAAAGTGCAAGAAAATAAAAATGACATTGATGAACAGGCATTAGAATTTAACTGCACTTAATCTCTGAGGCAATTTACAGTGCCAAGAAATATCAGGCCTCAGAAAAAGAGTTAGCCTTCCCACATTTACTTTGATCCAAGTCCGAATGGTGATTTGGGAACTGCTTCAAATGAATGACCTGATCTAATTACAGATTTTGACTGAAAAACTGTATATCTTAAAATGTTTTCTGTGACAGACAGAAAACTTTCAATTCTGGAAGGGGTTTCTAGTGCGCGCATTCCAACTGTGGATGTCTAAATGATGGTGTATGTATAATGTAACAAAGCAACCCTTCACTAGCTCACATCATTAAAGAGGTCGCACCGTTAGGGGAGGGTTGCCATGGTTACCTGCTCCGCAGAGGCCTGAAGGTCTTCGTCCCGTGTGCATCCAGTCTCTCTTCATCCTCTGCAGGAGACGCAGTGCCGTCATCGAAACCTCGTGGCTCTTCTCTCCAAATTCCAGCATTTGCGCAAAACGCGGGATGTAAAGACACGGATCTGTCCGGGGGAAAAAAACTCTTAAGTTACAAAGCTATAGGTCTATCTTCTAGACATTCTCAAACACTGTTGCTTTTTCAGCTCAACAACGATCCGTGTCATATCTAATGTTTAAAGCTGCTAATGAGTGCCGTGTGAGGGTTTGTACAAGATAATGCCAACACCGTGGCTCATAACCACTGATGAGTGTTCAGTTCGAAGGCTTTTAATAACATTGAGTTTCATTAGCTATAATAATGCAACAAATATCATAAAATACTGTAATACGCGTAACGAGAATATCCATTATTAAGCTTTAGCCATTGACATAAGACGTTTCTCACACCATCAAAACTGATTTAATGGCAGGAGAAACATGACAGGTTGAGGGACTTTTCCAATTTTCTCACAGTTTTCCAATAATGCGTTTAAAAGATGATGTGTGGAAAAATCAGAAGTCTTCTTGCTCTAACAAAGTATAAGCAAATCTTCCATTTAATCCAATGATTCCCAATCAACGATGTGTGTACTGCGGGGGGTACTTAATCAGGCTCTGTGGGGGTGATTTTGATTTTTTTTAAACTATTAAACAGAAATAACATTAAAATGACTAGAGCTGTACATTTAAATAAATAAATATCAGATTTGTATAAAAGTTAGGACTCCAAGAGGAGGGTGAATGTACTCATATCTCACTCTTCTACACAACAATACAGGAATTTTCCTAGTTTTTCTACCTATCAAACGCCTCAGTCAATCAAATCCATACCAATCTAAATGCAGTTTTTAAACCACACATTAAATAAAATGCTTCAGTTTGAGTGGGGGCAACATGTTTGGATCTATTTTCACCAATTATATTACGCAAACACACACATTTAGTAAGAAATAATAAATACGTTTCTGGCTTAATGTTGATGAAAAGGTACGTACGAGCCTTACTGATGGAAATGTGTGGGTACATAAAATCAAGAAAGATTGGGAAAACTCTGATCTAATCCCCACTACATAACATGTGTTCAGATAAGCCGCTTAGATCCGTCTGTGCTGTCTGTGGGAAAAAGAAGAGACCGGGGGAGGGAGAGAGAAGCATCATTCTGCGCGAGGACTTTATTGGGAAAACGGGTAGCAGTCGCACGCACTACAGTATTTCCACAAGTACAGCCCTCGTCCGGTTTCTGACTCTATCACGACCCGGAGTAAAACTTTTGACATCGCTGTGAGTCGAGTGTACAATCTCAGCTGTGTGATGAAAACAAACCAACGCATCAAATACAGAAATTGAGGTGAGAATACGCAAAATCTTTTACCGTTTGCTTAGTAGACCAGTTAAGTGTGACCTACAGAATCTGCAGCGCGCGAGTCACAATTTATCGCTGAGCATTGTAATATATATTGCATTTTAATAAAGGTTATGCATTTAGTGTTAGAGCCAAGTTGCATCGTGAGTGAAAAGGTCAAAACATATTATTGACGAACGAAATGACAGCTGACGATCTTAAATGTGATGCGCAAAACTACCTTTTCTTGATTCGAATCGTTAAAAGAGACGTTATAAGATCGTTAACATTGTAAAGTTATAAACATGCATTTGTAGTAGATTACATTTGAAGAATTAAAAATCATTATCACTGCACAGTGAGTCCATAGAGACTCGGAGCCATACGCAAGGTTGCCAGATCCCTCAAGAAAAACTAGCAATCTGTTTAGTATATTTCTTTCAATAAATATTATCCTTTTAGAAAAAAATACTAATTCACACACACAATATATATATATATATATATATATATATAGTGTGTGTGTGTGTGTGTGTGTGAATTAGAATTGTTTATATATATACACACACACACACACACACACACACACACACACACACACACACACACACACACACACACACACACACTACAACTAATCTCAAAAACAACACATGAATGTGAAAAAAAAATTCCAGACATGAGTGACTTATAATACCCAGACATGGCAACACAGAATTTACAGGAGAGACAACCCTCCACTGCTGACGTCAGACGAGAGAGAGGAGAGAGCTCAAAATAAACTCAAACTTCATTATTCCGTGCGGACACAGCGGAGGAAAGGTCCACCGTCCACCTGACCATTATTTAAGACTAGAGACATTTTTTTTCTCTCCAATATTTGTTTCGAGTCCCAAGTGATTTTAGCACGATTTGGATTGGATTTTCGGTGTGGGATGGGAGAGAGTATGTGATTAGGGGAAAAAGGATGGCACATCTATGAAATAATCCTTGAAATCTCAAATATTTATGTGACCGTTTAAGGACAGTGGAGCGGTTTTTGTTTTCATTTAAATTACGCGATATTATTCAGGAATAACACGGACCACTGTTTTAGTTGATTTTTCTTTCTTTCTACATAACAAAAACTTTTGTTTAGTTTTTTTGTTCTGATGCCCGCTGCGCCGGAATGCAGGCTGTCCCATCATGGCCGGATCATGAAATGCGTGACTTTTTTACTCTTGCTTCCCGAAACGTTAAAGAAGTTGAAACGGGCAAGCAAGCACCCCGGCAGGCTTTCTGTGTGCTATAATATCTTAACTCTTTCCCTGAAGAAAAGGATGGCAGCGGAATTATACCCCGTGAACGATCACGCCACAATGCAGAAGAACGGGACCGTGATGCTGAGTCTGCCCGAGAAGAAGAGCGTAGAGCCGGTCGCGCAGATCACCGCGTCCGTCGCCACCACACCGACCACAGAGCAAAATATCAACAACAACAACGTGGAGATTCCCAGCTGGCACTCCGCGCACCCGACATTACGAGAAAGGCAAGCCATTAAATCAACTGATACTTAATGAAAAACATGCATTAAATTAGTTTTATTACATTTGTATAGTATTAATTAAATTTTTAAAAAAGTGGCATGTACATACATGCATACACACACACACACACATTTGATTTTAATAACACCAAGGCTAAATGTATTTATTTTTTACTTTATGCAGAAATGCACTAATGTTCAATAATGAACATATGGCAGATGTTCATTTCATTGTTGGTTCACCTGGCGAATCGGAAAGGGTCCCGGCCCACAAGGTGAGTCCACAAACACACACCTCTCCCCTAACCCATCTCCTCCCCGGCTACAATAACATATTTTGGATGTCTTCCCAAATTGAACAAGCCTGATTTGACCCAACAGCTTATCAGTAGACCGGAAATAGGTGTCAGATAAGGGAGACATGCAGGAAACGCTTGGGAAGACTAGATAAATCACTGACGGATTGTCCTCTCCCTTTCTCAGTATGTGCTGGCGGTGGGGAGCTCCGTTTTCTGTGCCATGTTTTACGGGGATCTCGCTGAAGGAGACTCAGATATCCATATTCCAGATGTGGAACCCGCTGCGTTTCTCATCCTGCTCAAGTAAGACTCACTCACTAATCACATCCGGCATTAATAACAGGGCGACTCAGCTTTCATGCCAAGCAGCACAGATGGGTTCACCCGACAGTGGTGTCTTGGTTTAAGAGTCACCCTCTTATTTCAGCGCTATTAGAGATCGTTTATTGGAGCATGAATGCGAATGATGTACTTTTTCCCTGGGAAAGTTGGAAGTCACTATTTAAAGCAGTAGCGATGCAATAAAAAGTTCATGTTAAACAGATCAGTTTGGTTAAGTATGAACTAGCTGTTTTATTCTCTTTGTATGGAAGGACATCTCTGTCCTCAAAATGGACAATTTGTTATGGAATATTGCTGTGTATATTATAAAGTAGACATCCTTATATTTTTTAACTGATGTGCCCTCGTAATCTTTAATCAAAATAACTTCCCCTCCCCCTTAAAACAAAATTTCTTCTATATTGACGTGTTTACTGACACGAGAGCAGAACAACCTGTCACTCAGAAGAGATCGCAGCAACAAACAATAATGATTTAACAATCTAATCAATTCCCGATGGACATAATCAAGTCCCGCCCTACATTTTTTTGTCATTCGAGAAGCCATTTTACTCAGATGTGTGTCACAATAGAGAGAAAAGACAATAGCAACTTCCGTTTCATGCAGACTTTAAAGTTTACCCCAATCTGTCTACCTCTTCTTTATCAGATACATGTACAGTGATGAGATAGAGCTGTCGGCCGACACAGTTCTGGCTACGCTCTACGCTGCCAAAAAATACCTGGTGTCTGCGCTGGCTCGCGCATGTGTGGGTTTCCTCGAGACGAGCCTGGAGGCGCGAAATGCGTGCGTGCTGCTATCTCAGAGTCATCTGTTTGAAGAGCCAGAGCTTACTCAGAGGTGCTGGGAAGTGATCGACGCCCAAGCAGAGCTTGCGCTGCGCTCCGAAGGTTTCTCTGAAATTGATCTGCCCACACTGGAAAGCATCTTGCGCAGGGAAACGCTGAATGTGAAGGAGGCGGTGGTGTTCCAGGCTGTCCTGGGATGGGCCGATGCAGAGTGTCGGAGACGAGGCTTGAGCCTCACAACACAGAACCAGCGCTCCGTGCTGGGAAAGGCGTTGCACCTTGTGCGCTTGCCTTCAATGACACTGCAGGAATTTGCGGACGGAGCCGCGCAGTCAAACATTTTAACCCTTGAGGAAACGCACAACATCTTTCTCTGGTACACGGCTGCCACGAAACCTTCACTGGGATTCCCAGTTGCCACCAGAAAGGGGTTGGCGTCGCAACGCTGTCACCGGTTCCAGTCATCTGCCTACAGAAGCAACCAGTGGCGCTACCGCGGACGCTGCGACAGTATTCAGTTCGCCGTGGACAAGCGAGTGTTTATCGCTGGACTTGGTCTGTACGGCTCCAGTGGAGGGAAGGCGGAATATAGCGTCAGAATTGAACTAAAGAGACAGGGAGTGCTTTTGGCACAAAACCTGACCAAATTTGTGTCGGACGGTTCTAGCTCAACGTTCCCTGTGTGGTTCGAGCACCCGGTACAGGTGGAGCAGGATGCGTTCTACACCGTTAGCGCCGTTCTTGATGGGAGTGAGCTAAGTTATTTTGGACAGGAAGGAATGACAGAAGTCCAGTGTGGGAAAGTCACCTTCCAGTTTCAGTGTTCCTCTGACAGTACTAACGGGACAGGGGTGCAGGGGGGCCAGATTCCGGAGCTGATATTTTATGCATGAGTACTCTGACTGATCCATTAATGAACAGCAGGGGGATTTTCCCTCTCAAATAATTGCCTTCATTCAATAGCTTCGAGGCACTCCTAAAGGAGGACAAACAATGCCCTCTGATCTGATTTTTTTTATGTCTCGCATATAATTAAATTTGTATTTATTTCTTTTAGCATATTGTCTTAGCACACAATTTAATTTAAGCATATTTTCTTTCTAATTATTCATAATCTGCCTGTGTACAGTGGGGCAGTTTGCACTTGAAACTAGACAGCTTTTTCCACTGTCTTGTTGTTTAATGGTTATTTGTTGACAGCTTGATGCTGAGTGACCTGAAAAATCATAAAACATTGGTTTCTATTCATCAAACAGCATTTCCTTTCTTTTGTCTAAAGCACAGTTATGTTTTAATCTGGGTCAAATGAGATCCCCTAAAGAGATCAACCACACAAAAAAAGAACATTTACTCACCCTCATGTTATTCCAAACCTGTGACTTAATACTTTCCTTCTGCAGAACACAAAAGATGATATTTTAAAGGGGTCATATAATGGTACATGCACTTTTACAAGTTGATTGTACGGAAACGTCTATTGGCAGTGCCTATACACAACCATCCTATAATGATAAAAATCCATCCAGTGTTTTTTTTTTCTCCTTATATGTTTTCCCCTGTCTCAAATCTACCCGTTCGACTGTGTGACGTCACACTATCGGACGCCCCTCCCACGATTGTTAACTGACAGCAACGTTTCAACACAGACCCGCCCTGAGCGAGCTGTCCTCATAGCCTGCCATTGTTGATACGCTGGAGCAGAATGGCGTCTAAGCAATTGTGGTGTTCTGTTCTTGGTTGTAATAATGAACACAGCAGTCATTTTGATTCCTAAAGCCAAACCGCTGAAGTCTCAGCGGAAGTGGCTGAGTTTTATTTTTCGAATATTCCCCCCGCTCAATGTCAACGCTTTTATGTTTACGCCGCAAAGCATTTCTCACCAGACTGCTTTATAAACAAGGGTCAGTATACAGCAGGTTTTGCTAAGAAGCTGCTCCTGAAAAAAGGATCAGTACCAGCTATTCTTGTTCCTACTGCACCTTCAGAAGAAGTGAGCGCAACGTTTTAATTGCTTGCATGCTTCACGATAAATGCGGCTAAAGTTTACAGGGTAAGTTACATTATAGCATGCTTTCTATGCATGATGTTCTCAATATAATTAATAATCCCACGTTTATAATGAACAACGCATTATGGTTATTGTGTCATTACAAACTGTGTACGCTGGTGATAAATTTAACATGGTAACACTACTCTAAGCTTACTTTTGTAGATGGTTTATAATGGTGTCTGTTACTGTAAAAAAAAATCGTGTTGTAACGGTTATTACACTGCATAGATAACTTTACACATCACTGACAAGCCTACATTTACAGATAAAAAAGTTTTTAATGGCATTAGCTGTAACATCAATCTGTCAATGAACTAATGTATACATCAGTATACACATAGCATTCATATCTCACTACGCTAACGTTACCCTGCCGGTACATACAGAGATAGGGACATTACGTTAACCAACCATTCAGAAACGTCCTGCTCGAGCCTTAATTGACGAATTTCGTTGGGGCCATCATCTTGTTTTTGGGTCCAACTACAGTTCAAATATGATTGCACACTGCACAGATGTTTCCTCAGAGACTCCCGTTGACATTTTTTTCTCTCCAAAATATACCCTCATCTGTTGTCAAGGTAACACTCCACGTGTCTAGTGTGAAACCGCCCCACAGAACAGAGGGGCAGGTGAGCAAAGCTCATTATCATTTAAAGTCTAAATACTAATGAGAATTTTTTAATTAAATATATTACAAAGTTTTCATTTAGACACTAATGAATCATATTAAATTGCACAAAAATGGCATTATTTGACCCCTTTAAAGAATGTTTCATCAGGGTTTTTTTGTGCCCATATAATGAAAGTCAATATGATCCAAAACAACATTGGACCACACTGATTATTTGGGCCAAAGAAAACAAAACAGCAACACAAAAACACAACACAGTCATACAGGTTTGGGATGACATAAGTGTAAGTAAAAGATAACAAAAGTTTGCCTTGTATTGCTTCTTGAAAGCAACTAACAATCACACAGTACACAAATCAATCCAGCAATCAATTCAGGTTTTACATTTGCAGATGCGCAACACCCTCTGGGTATTAAAAGCAGCCCTACACTAATCCATCCACATACTCACACAGTACACTATTAGCATAATTTGGGTGAGCAGCAAAGCATCATGGGTAACGCCAATGCCACTTGTGTTTGTGATATTTGATGCTTACCAATAGCTGGTGCGTTGATGCACAGCTCCCTGGCTAAAACAAGGAAGGTTTTCCCCAAAACATACACGTTCACCTAGGGCAAGAAAGAAAGAGTGGGACAAGGACACATATTTGGTCAAGTAAAAAGAGAGAAAGAACGTTGGAATATATAAAACAGAGAATGAGAGTAAGAGATAAGATAGAGTGAGGAGGCTGAATAAAAGGACAAGAAGACTTTGTAATAACGCTGTGTATTTTAACAGATGCTGAAGGTTGCAGAGTTCATAGCTCTGGGGTTTGGATGCGTACCAGCATCACCACATAGTCTTCACTTTCTCACAAACTCTATATCTGTAATCCTTTGAGGATGAACTACAATAACAGAATATTTCATAAAACAAGCTTTAAACATCATATAACTCAACACTTATCTTCTTGGAACACCTTAATAATTATTTAAAAAATATTTCCATAAAGAACAATGCACATGTACAAACACATACACCCTATTTCGTCCATCTGGGCCCCAAGGCATTAAAGAGGAATCTTTTTTGGTTGATGTCAGAGGTCACGACCACTGAAAAGTAGGATGGCCCTCACACACTCCTGACCTGAGAGGGGCGGCAACAGCCTTATGCCTCAAAAGACCTCCTCTGTCTGGGGGAGACCAAAGGAATTTATGGGTCCTTTCTCTGGTAAAATCCCCTAATGACTCAAATACCGCAGTGGACAGGGTCTGCGTGTAAGTGTGGGGGGCAGGGAGGGGGTTTAATAGGACAGCTGGGAGGGTAAAAATATAAAACGGCCACACCAGCTGGAAGAAAATGGCTCTCACACACTAATACATGCACAATTTATAAATAACTGGGTTCAAAAGTCTGGGATTGCTAGTAAAACTGCATCTATTTACATTATGTTTTACTTGAATATAAAATTGCTCATTCCAAATTATACCAGCATAAGAATTTTGAGGGAAAAGTTGTAAGTGAAAAATGTACATGAACCTCAGAATGTTATAATATTTTTTTGTCCCACTTTCACATGAATAATGTCACAAACTTGACCTAAAACAGTGTAAAATCTAAATCATAGGGATGGATTGAGTTTACATGTTTAGTTGTTAGTAACTCACCTGCAGGAGGTCACTCAAGTCAAGCAGCATGTCTGAGAAAGTGCATTAAAGAAATCATACAGAATTGAATTTACATTGGTTTTTACATTTTCTGAGCATCAAACTCATGACATTACCATTCTCTACTTGTTTCAGGAACTGGATTATTTACAAATCAACTATTTAATCTGTGAGGACCTAGTTATTTTAAATGATTTATCCTTGCACATTATTTTTGTTTTGTTTTTATTCATGTGTGCCCTCATAATTAAAATAACTTTAAGAAATTACTTATGATGCATTTACTGGCGCGAGGGTGACAATAATCCCTTCCCTCCAGCAACCCGTCAACCCGACCGAGACCGCAGCAGTTATCAAACAGCAACAATCCAACAATGATCCAATAATTTCCCCATGTACAAAATCCTGCCCTGCAATTTTTCTTATTTGAGAACCTACTTCCATTGAAAACTTCCATTAAACTTCCAACTTTAAAGTGCAGTGATATACATAGGGACACTCAGAGAAGACATAGGCTGACAAGAAACTACAGGAGGGATATTGGTCAGATTTGGTCTTTTTACTTGACATTTTCCCTCTTTGAGTAGAGCTCCACTGAACCACCTTGTGAACCCTGGAAATCCCCGTCTCCTGGCAACCAAGTACTCCGTATCCATGGAGACCAGCACACCTGTCTAATCAAGACAAAGTGTATTAAAACATCCCATTAAAGAATGTCATTGTGGGATTTTCAGTTGCCAGGGTAACAAAGATAATCCTAAATTGTGGGATTATAGATGACCCTGTTAAATGAATGATCATTTTAGGATGCATTAGGATTTTACCTTTCCATGCAGGGAGAAATCCTTCATATTGCAAAATTAGCTAAAAGGTATAAATGTTTTCCCTAATCATTTGACATAAATTATAGTGGTTTAAGTGTCAACATAGAATTACAAATTCATGACCCTGAAACTCAAAACCAGTCACATCGTATATTTGGGCAATAGTCAACAATACATTGTAGGGGTCAAAATTACCCATTTTTTTTCTTTTATGCAAAAAATCATTAGGATAATAGTAAAGGTCATGTTTGAAGATATTTTGTAAATGTCCTACCATAAATATATAAAAAAATGTATTATTAGATATATACCTCAATTGCAATTTTCTCAATATTTAGATTTTTTTGCACCCTCAGATTTTCAAATAGTTTTATCTCAGTGAAATATTGTCACATCCTAACAAACCATACATCACTGGAAAGTTGATGTATTCTTCTTATAAAATCTTAGAAAGGAAAAATTACCCTTATGACTGGTTTTGTGCTCCAGGGTCACATAGTGATAAAAAAATTATATATATATAATTTTTAGCATAGTAATTATATTTAATATAGTAATTATACTATATTAAATTTAGTATAATTTAAATACTAAATAATTAATTAAAATGTTAGAACATAGCTGTAAAGGCCACCTAATATAAGGTGGGTCAAAAGGTTTTATAGGCTTTATGTTGAACGTCCCATAAACAAACAAGAAAACTTTACATCCCATTACATCCGCTTGTCAGAGAAAATGTCAAGTATGAACTGACAATAATATCTAAAGATATATATATATATATATATATATATATATATATATATATATATATATATACACACACACACACATATATACATATATATATATACACACACACACACATATGAAAAATAGTCAAGGATAAAAAGGGAAAACAACTACAATGATCTACAAACTCAGCCAGACTGGTGTTTTAGAGTAGCCTGGGAAATCCAAATTTAGATTTGCTCTGTTACTACTGACTGAGAATGGTCTGGTTTTAACCATAGCCATCTCAAAGGCGGATGTTTGAAAAATAAAGTAAAATATTGTTTGGCTAAATTTACCTTGTACAGTAGACATTGAGACCAACAATGCTCTCTGTCTCTCTCTCACACACACACACACACACACCCCTTTTCCTCCAGGGCAGAAAGGGAAAGCTCTCTCATGAGTTCTTATGTAACCGAACTAGACGTCTGACTGAACACGTACGTTGCATAATCTCAGAGAGGCGGAAAGATTCTGTTGCCTAAATTTAACTGTTTTTGGACAAGTGAAAGTGAGCAGCATTATACATGAAAATCTAAATACACACTAATGTGAGTGTTACTGTGGTGGCATTTTCAGACAGTTAAAGGCAGAAGAAATTTGAAAACAAATCACCTCTTACTTAAGTGTTTTCACACATAGGGCATTCAAGTTATAACAGATGAATATAACAGTTATATCCATCCGGGAACATGTGAATGTTACCTACTGCACCTCACGCTGGTGGACACGTCTATTACCATAAAGACAACACATTCATACCAACCTTGAATTAAAAAGTAAAACAAATCTATACAGCATTTAAAACATTTATTTAGATCTATTCAATGCTTGCTTTTATCATTGGTAGTGAGGGATAGTAGAGAGATCTACTGTTGGACTCAAGATTTGAACTTGCGCCACACTAGGCAAAATGCTGAAGGATGTGCACAAACTGCTTGGCAGAAAACAACACAAAGTATAATACACTAAATCGTCTTCCAGACTTTTTTGTGTGTAATACAGGCCTGATGCAGTCTCCTGAGAGACACACCCTGACTTTTTTTCCTTTCTCTCTTTGAACACAAACACCATGAAAAAGCCAACTAATTTAGAAGCAAGATCCCGTCTCGGACACCAGATGAGGTTGTTGAAAAGAAGGCTAAACAGGAGGCTAATTATTTTATACACATACACATTAAAGATAACAACCTGAGTCAGACTCAGACTCAGTGAGTCAGTGTGAGTGTAGGATTTATTACAAAAATGATCATGAGTGTTCACACACAGTAGAAACAAGGCTATATGACTAAGCTTCAAACGCTGTGAGTGTTTGTGTGCGGTGTTGAATGCAGACAGATGTACATGAGGAGACCAAAACAAGACGAATGACTAACACCTATGATCATCTACCCTCACAGTGCCTCTCTTGCTCAACATCTCTTCTTCCGTACCGCTTCGTCTACTTTCCATGGAATGCAATCTGAACTCTGCTAATATTTAATATTGAGAATGATTTTTAGAACTACATCTTTATCGTTATCTTTATAATTATAATCATTGTTGTGAACGGGCCTTTAGGTAATATATACTGTGCAGCATTTAGTAAGTGGTAAGTTTTAGTAAGTTTGCTAGTAATGCTCAGCATAGTATACAGCTCTTAAAGGCCAAGTTCACCCAAAAATGAAAGTTCTCAGACAGAATTTTCTTTTCATACAGGTTAGAATCTGATAACATGGGTGCCGGAAAAAAAAAGAGCTGCTTACACTCTGCTAACGCGCGTAGTGTAAAACCGGCCTTACCATTGATAAGCTAATTTTCACAGGCAAAATCCAGTAATTTTAAGAAGAATCTACCCAATCCGGAAAGTTTTCCCAGGCAGATTTTGGAAAGGGTTCAAGTTGGTCCTGGGAATTTGCAGCATTAACAAAAAGAAAGCTGGCTGGTTTAAAAGTGACTTCTGTTTGAACTGGTTAATTATTGCCAATAGACAGTGGAGCTTTTTAGCTGCAAAATGTCACTAATGTGGCTGCATCTTAACATGCTACTTTTATTATCCCTGCAGAATAAAGTATGTTTCCTGTGTAATTATACCATTATACCTTTTTAAATGTTTCAAATAGTAGTTTGCCATCACATGATCTTGTCAAGTAGCTGGCATGTAGCATATAATTATCATCATGGAAATAAAAAAGACAACTGTTATTTTTGCAACTCTTTTAGTTCAATCAAATAATTAGTCAAAATAGAGATCATAGCTGTAATTACTCTCAGCTCACTCACCACACTGGAAATGGGAGATTAGCTCCACGCTGTGGAATAGTTTTATGCAGTGGGTTATATTGTAAACTAAGCAATTAACAAATGTACCAGGTCATCTGGGTATTTGTACAGTATACATACTACTGTACATTCTGCAGGGACAATAAAAGTAGATGGTCACATTAGCGAACTTTTGCAGCTAAAAGGTCCACTGTTTATTGGCAAAAGAGTAACACACAAACTGAGGTATAGAAATTATACACTGAATTTCTAAACAAAACTCTCGTACCGGAATCGGTCTTGGCCGATTCTCCGAATGTTTGGTATTGGATCGGTGATGAAAAGAAAATATATTTTTTCCCTCAATAAAAACAAAGGTGTTCATCAGTGATTCTTTATCTAGAGCAAGGACATGTTTGTGTACATTTATTTTGTGATTTAACCGGAACGAATAGAGTCTATGAGGCGATGTTATGCGTGTGTGCACTCATGACTCTTTGGCTCCACGCACAGAACGCCTCCCGGAGATGTTTTTGGAAAGAGGCGGTACAGCTCATCTGTCTTTAAAATCTAATAAAACTAAAGACTTTTTTGAGACATGAAGAATGCAATACTACTCTGTATGTACTCAAGATTAAATGACAGTGGCTGAAACTCTGCCAACCCCCGCATGTGGTGTGAAACTGCCTTGAGCGTCCAGTCTGAGGAAGGAGCGGGGCAAACAATGACAGCTGTCATTCTTACATACAGTGCCTTTAACCCACAGCAAAAACATATGAACGTCTTATCTACATTACCATTAATGGTGTATAACCCTCAATTACAGACTTTTTATATTCTCGTCTCGAAGTGCTTCCATCACCTCATGGCCATAAGGATACGAGGTGTTCCCTCTGTCCGGCAGACGAGGTAGAGGCAGGCGGCGATGACATGAGATGATTTGCGTCCTCTGGTCAGATGCTTGCAGAGTGCCATCTTGTAAAAGTTGAAGGCGGTGTCCAGACAGTGCTGATTCATTTGTAGCTGATGACCAAGATGGTTTATCTGTCGCTTAGCTAAATAAAACACAACAAAAACACCACAGTTTTTCAAAGCATATTTAGAGCAGGTTTAGTCCCTTGAAAGTTAATAGTAGAAACACACAAATGGTAAAAGCACCTGGTTTGCACCTTCTTGGAGTTGAACCAACAAACTTTAGGTTACCAGTCCAACTCTGTTTGTTTAAATCTAACAAACATATAATATTTGATATACTTTGCTGATTAGTATTATTTTTTATTTTATTTTATTTTACTTCTATTCATTATTTTAAACCAGACAGAGAGGAAGACCAATGCCTCATAGATTATTCCTGGTTTCCATGTTTTTTCAAAAATTTTCAAAATAACTGAAGTCCTGCATACACCACAGAGAGAAGTCTGTTGCTTCCATGTCCAGTTATGGGATTTTGATCAAAAATGTCCATGGTCAAAAAAAAAAAAAAAAAAAGAGTAACATTTAAACGCATGCACGGATGAATCGTTCATAATAAGATCTACAACACACATTTAGAAAATAGATTAATTAATTAATTTCATGTCGCCTTCAAGAGTGAAATCTAAAGGAAATGTGTTTTTTTTATACAATTTCCAATCCTAGTTTAATGTGCAGTCAACTATTAGTAAATTTCATACCGCATCTCTACTATTCCTATAGTCAGATATTCCTACACCAAAAACTGATAATCAAAACACATACTGAAATTATGGGTTTCAACATGGTTACTACAAAGTAAAGGTCTAGTTACATTATATATGAGCACCTGCTGTGGATGGCCTGTTTGGCCCTTCAAAATGGGAGGAGAGCATCTTCAAGCTGAAAGCAGGTCTGTTTATATGGATTCAAGATCTCACAGAGCAACTTTTGTTCTCTCACCACACACAGATAGTATAAATCTCGATGCAGACATGAGGCCATTAATCACAAGTGTACATTCCCGCACACACACACAATTAAGTGGCCTCTGCATTTCCCTACCAGCACACACACAGACCATACGGTTGTCTGTCCAAACTGATTCATCGGGTTACTACACAAAAGCACATAAACCGACCACACCTTCTGACTTCTCAGGCTTAATAAGCCTCTTTCAAAAACAACCATTACCATCTGGCTAAAACAAACTTCACACGCTTAACTTGAAACCACATTACACAAGCACACAGCTTCTAAAGAATACCCCTTTCTTATAAATACAGAACGCACATACTTCACAACTATCTTGCTCAATCATGTAATTCAATGAAATTAAATATTATATTGAAATTTGAAACACACAATATCGTACAAGTTGTAACTTTAAAGTGATACTTAGTACCATCTCATATTCATAGGAACCTGAAATACTAAACAATTTAAAGGCCCACTGAAGTGTGTTGAAACACGCAGCATCATTCAATGTGTTGATTTAATTAAACAGGAAGACAGGGCAGGATATAAATGAACAGTTCCTCCTCTAAAATAGACAATAGTGTTTGATTTATATCACAGCTTGGCCAGAGTCGTTGAGCTCAATAAAGCTGCAGTTTCCTCTTAATCTCTAACCCTTTCACCTAATCTCCTCCATCTCACTCTAAAATATAGCATTTTATGGCTTTGCAGTATTCAAATGGGTGCGATACATTTTCTTGTCCGCGCCGACTTGCGTATATGATCTGCTGCTCTGTGCTATCATGTCTCTGGATTGGAGCAGACTGTGTGCTTCAGCAGTACGCGACGCGTGACACTAACATCAAACCAGACTTCTTTCACTCCAATGGAAAGAACATTTACACTGTCTGAATCGTTCACGATTCCCTATATACTGCATTATGTTTCATTCACCATGATTTTAACTGCTGCTTCGGCAACTATTTGGGGGCTGGATGCTGTAGATTCTAGAAAGCATTTGATTGGACAGAAAATCTGATGAGAAGCTGAAGTGCAGAGTGATGTCATCAAAATCATTGATGTATATTGATGGAAGTGAGAGACTACACGTTTTAAATGCTTACATTTTTTAAATGCAAATGTTATCATTGTTTTGATGCAAACTGGTTTATTGATAACAGTAAGGCTAACATTTCATACTAAAAGCCAAAAAAACTTGGGCACTTTAAATAAAAAAAGCACAATACAGACATCACAATAATATACATCTAATGAAAGTCATATTAAGGGTTTACAGAAACACTATATTGCCAAAAGTTTTGGAAGCCTGTCTTTACATGCATATGAACTATAATGACATCCCATTCTTAATCCTTAGGGTTTAATATGGAGTTGGCCCACCCTTTGCAGCTATAACACAATCAACTCTTCTGAAAAGGTTTTCACAAGGTTTAGGAGTGTGTTTATGGGACAAATCTTATAGAAGTGCATTTGTGTAGTCAGGCACTGATGTTGGACGAGAAGGCCTGGCTTGCAGTTTCCGCTCTAATTTATCCCAAAGGTGTTTTATCAGGTTCAGGTCAGGACTCTGTGCAGGAGAGTCAAGTTCCTCCAAACAAACTTGCTCATCCATGTCTTTATGGACCTCGCTTTGTGCACTGGTGCGCAGTCATGTTGGAACACGAAGGGGCTATGCTTTATGTTTGTTGTCTGACTCATGAAGCGAAAATGAAGGCTATATGAAGGACATATGAATTCTTCATGAATGGCAAAACTGTATATGAATGAACACTCACCATTCTGTAGCGTGGCAGCTCTGGACTCCCTCCCAACCCCAGTGTGGAAGTTTCCTCCCAATGATGGCACATTTCCAGATGCTACAACAAAGCAAACATAAATATATTAGTAACACTGAGTAATTATGAGAATAATATACTTTTCATAGCTAAACATATGTTCTTTTATCAATATTATTGGTTTTGTTCTTAATTGTTTTAAACAAGCTCTTCTCATCCATATTTTTATTCTCTTAAAGAATTTAAAATATTTTTTGTTTGTTTTTATTATGCCTCTGTGAACAACTTTGCATTACCATTGTGTACAGTGTGCTATACAAATAAAGTTGCCTTGCCTAGTACTCTTTATCTTACCTAATACCCAATAAAAGTAATTATTTTAGAAGAAAGGTAAAAACAACACATATTCAAAATGAGCTGTTGAAAGCTAGCTTCCACTATAAAAGTTTTTGGTCCCACTTTATGTTAGGTGGCCTTAACTACTATTTACTTACTTCAAAATATAAGCAGAATGCACTTAGTGTGTTAATATTGTATTGCAAACAATTTTGCTGATATTGAGGTGGGATACGGGTAAAGTTAGGGACAGGTGTGGTGGTATGGGTAAGTTTAAGAGGAGGGTTAGGCGTAAGGAAAGTTTCAACAGTGTAATTTTAAAGGTAACTACAGAAATTAATTACAGATGTAATTATATGCAGGTATTTTTTAAAATGTAAGTATAATGTAAAACATGTCCACAATAAGTGTGTTGTATATTAAATTATTAATTAAAATGTTAGTACATAGTAGTTAAGGCCACTTAATATAAGGTGGGTCCAAAGTTTTTATAGACTTTATGTTGAATAAAGCCCCTAAACAAACTAGAAAACTTTACATCCCATTACATCCGCTTGTCAGAGAAAATGTCAACAGCAGTATGAACTGACAATAATATCTAAAGACTTTTAAGGTAACCTAGCTAATTTATATATATATATAAATAAAAAGAAGAAAAATTAAATAAAAATAAAAAAATAAATAAAATAAAAACTTCTAGATATCAATCTGCATTTCGGATGGGCATTGGTTTTGGTCATCTTTGCTCACTCGTTTGAAGGCAACACGAGTAAAACAGCTCTATATTTAACAAAGCACATACAAACGACCTGAACCGAAAGAGATGCAACCTGTTTTACAGAATACAGAAGTTTGTTGCGCATAACACACATTGCAGCACAGTTAAATCAAAACACTCATTGTGCTCTTGCAGCTAATTAGGTGCTAAAACCTATCATTAGCTAAAAATGCAAAAAAAAGGTCTGCACTCCAAAACTTGTTTTATTAGGTTCAAGCAGGAGATAAAACCTACCTTCTGTACATTAGTTAAAAAAGAAACTTTGCCACCATCAGGTGTTCAAAGACAGTACTGCAGTTCAAGTTTAAAAAAAAAAAAAAACTAATACCCTTCAATAAAGAAACATTTCACTCAAAAAGGAAAATTCTGTCATCATTTATTCACCCCCTTAGGTTGTTCCAAACCTGCATGAGTTTCTTTGTTCTGCTGAACGCAAAAGAAGATATTTTGAAGAATGTTTGTAACAAAGCAGATAGAGCAACCATTGTCCAGCAGCCAGATCACCCTGTAGCCCAAGACTGGTTTCCCACTGAAGCTAAGCAGGGTTGAGCCTGGTTAGTACCTAAATGGGATACCAACTGGGAAAAATAGGTTGCTACTAGAAAAGGTGTTATGCTCATCCTGTGGTCTATGTGGGTCCTAACACCCAAGTATAGTGATGGGGATACTGTACTGTCAAAGAGCACAATCCTTAGAATGAGACGTTAAACCGAGGTCCTAACTCTCTGTGGTCATTAAAATTCCCATGGCACTTTTCGTAAAAGAGTAGGGGTGTAACCTGGCGAAATTCCCTCGATTGGCCCTTACCAATCATGGCCTCCTAATAATCCCCATCCACTGAACTGGCTCTTTCACCCTCTCTCCTCTCCACCTATCGCTGGTGTATGGTAAGCGCACTGGCGCCGTTGTACTGTGGCTGCCGTCGCTGCACACTGGTGGTGCTTGAGGAGAGACCCTGACATGAGTGTAAAGCGCTTAGAGTGTACAGTAGTACATATGAAAGCGCTATATAAATACCTCAGAACCACTACCATAGTATTTTTTCCCCTATTATGGTAGTCAATACAGGCTTGGAACAACTTGAGGGTGAGTAAATTATGACAGAATTTAAATTTTTGGGTGACTCTCCCTTTAATTAAATCACTGTCTTATGCTGCTTTATACAGGCAGACACAAAGCCATACCACGGATTTTATTTTAGTTTTTTTGGTAAAATATAACATTAGAGACCTTTATGTTAGGCTATACGTTTTAAATCTCATATGTAATGGGAAAAGGGAGAAGAGAAAGTTTTGAAAAGAAGGATTTGAACAAGTTTAGAACACATCAAAAGCTCCTTTCAAGCACCACACTCCCTACGACCTCCGCCACTACACATGTTAAGTTGCAAGTGAATTTTTGCCAAGACGACAGGCACTTTGTGTCAATACACACTTATCAGTTATCAGAAATGTAAAAAATTAAATTTCAATCGCTTGGGCCTCAAGTGCTCATAATGCTCATTGGATAATTCGGCCCTGCATAGTATGGAAATATGGCGTCCATCAACTGCTTGGTGACCAACATTCTTCAAAATATCTTCTTTTGTGTTCAGTAGAAGACATACATTCATACAGGTTTGGAAGAATTTGAGGATGTGAGAGAAGTTTTGAGAGACAATTTGAGAGAAGATGAAATCATACAGCTTTTCATTACAGGTACACACAAAAACAAATTATTTTAAGCTCATAAGCACACAAAAAGTATTCCCTCATTAATATGTTAAAACAAATTAAACTAATTCAGTAAAAAAAAAAAAAATCTGTGGAGTAGATGGACTATCACTCACAGTCACCAGCGACAAACTGCCCTACGGCGGACGATCCTCCTCCACTGTTTTCCACGAAGGTTACCTCGGAAACGATGATGTTGTCCTCCAGCACAGAACCACAGCCCATACACACGGCATCACCCCGTGCCTGGTCCACATCAATGTCCGTCCCCCCACAATTCTTACACCTCCTCATGGTCACAACCAATCAGCTCACACAATACGAGGAATGATCTCTAAATGCATAAAAAAAGATACGAGTGAATCTTAGAGCCACATATGAGGTGAAAGGCAAAGTTCATAGTTGTCACGGTCAGACTTTAAGCTGAACTAAGAAAACAGCAGTGGGTCATTCAAAGTGTCACAGTCTGACTGACCATTCACTGAGACTATTAACTAATAATTATTGCATTCAGTATTGGTTGTAGTTAATGAAATACAGTTTCTAAATAATTGGATTAATAACAATTATTTTACTCTATTGACTGCCAACCAAATCCAATTTTTTTATTATTATCTTAAAAGATTGAACATTTTAATATTGTAATAATGTAAATTACTATTCTTAGGATAGATTTTACAATTGCATTTATTAATAATTATTTAAAAAATGTTTTTTATTTGTTTTGGCCTTAGTACAGTGACATTATAAAAGCCATTTAATATAGGAAACAACATGTATATTATAATCTTAATATATAATCTAAAATATACTGTTGTCATAACATCCCTGGCATCAAAAAGTAAAAAACAAAAAAAACAAAAACATCTTTTATACACCGATCATCAAGCATAACATTATGAGCACCTTCCTAATATTGTTGGTGCCCCTTTTTCTGCCAAAACAACCCTGACCCATCGATGCATGGACTCCACTAGACAACCGAAGCAAGGTGTGTTGTGGTATCTGGCACCAAGATGTTAGCAGCAGATCATTTAATCCCTGTAAATTGTGAGGTAGGGCCTCCATGGATTAGACTTTTTTGTTCAGCACATCCCACAGATTCCGACTGGATTGAGATCTGGGGAATTTGGAGACACCTTAAACAACTCAAACTCATTGTTGTGCTCCTAAACCTTTTCTGAATTTTTTTTTTTTTTTGCTTTGTGGCAGCAGCAATGCTTAGGTAGTTGGTATGTATCAAAGTAACATCCACATGGATGGCAGGACCCACGTTTTCCCAGCAGAACATTGCCCAAAGCATCACACTGCCTTCTCTGGCTTGCCTTCTTCCGTGGTGCCATGTGTTCCCCAGTAAAGCGCACCCAGCCATTCACATGATGTAAAAGAGAACATGACTCATCAGACCAGTCCACTTTCTTCCATTGCTCCATGGTCCAGTTGTGATTCTGCTTTCGGCTGTGGCCAGGGGTCAAAATGTGATGCACTGTGAATTCTGACACCTTTCTATCAGAACCAGCATTCACAAATTGAGCAATTTGAGCTACAGTAGCTTGTCTGTTTGATTGGACCACAGAGACCAGCCTTGAACCTTGGCCGCCCATGACCCTGATGCCGTTTACCACTGTTCCTACCTTGGACCACTTTTGATAGATACTGACCACTGCAGACCAGGAACAGAATAAAATAACTTTTCTTTTTTGGTAGCACACAATAGCACAAATGATAGCACAAAAAGGAGTTTTGAAGATGCTCTGACCCAGTCATCTAGCCATCACAATTTGGCCTTTGTCAAACTCACCCAAATCCTTACACTTGCCCATTTACCCTGCTTCTAACACATTAACTTTGAGGACATCGTTTTCACTTGCTGCCTAATATATCCCACCCACTAACAGGTGATAAAGAGATAATCAGTGTTATGCACTTTACCTGTCACTGCTCATAATGATATGCCTGATCGGTGTGTATTATGCAGTTGCTGTGGTTCCCAGTGTTTAACTTTTGGCTAAACTAGGCAGGCCTAAAGAAAACATACTGAATTCTCATTTCAAAAGTTGCGCAACACCGCCACTGTAAGGGCGACAGGCGAACTACATCACCAACAAGCCCACGTTGCAGACATCCCCGGTACAGATATAAACGCCCAGAGTCCATGTCAAACACATCACATCCTAAATGAACACGACCTTAAAGGGTCATTGGAGGTGACTCTCTTCTAATCAATGTCAGGCAATCAGCTCCGCATCAGCTCATGCAACATTCCAATGTGGCAAGCTGCTTACTTTACAAGCAAATCTGGAATTCCCAGAAATCTGTCAAATAACCGTAAGAACAAATGCTGATGTTGGTTAATGAATTAACGTTACTTAAATTGAGAAGATTAACCTACCTCGAGCGGCTCGGAAGATAACGAATCGCAGGCTTCACCTGTCTGATCCAGAAAGCCCGTAAAGGCCCTTTAGTTCCTGTCTGTCGAGGTGACAACTGTATATTCTTGATCTTCAGTCGTGTTACAGACTGTATCACTGGGTTATAAACCAAACGATGCTATATGTTTCTCTACATAACAAACCGGCAGGCTCCACTATCCAAAAAACACAGTCAGCCACATGTTTCCAGTCAGCGTGCGATGCGGCTCATACCAATATGAGTGCGGAGGGGTGTCATAACTGCTCGCGTCCATTATAACATATTGTGAACGACAACGGCGCCGTATTAGACACACTGTTGTTCTTTTTCAAACCAATTATTAATTAAAAAACCATTAAATAAAAAATTCTACGATATATAAGATTTAATAGCTTGGTGATTCATGGATGGTTTTCCCTGTCTGAAACGCTATGATCATACTGACGTAATATGTAAACGTAGCGTGCAACTTTGTTGTGTTCAATATTACGCACAAAATACCCATCATGTGCAGAGAATAAAACTAAACATGCGGAATTAAGACTATGTATAATATGAAAAAATAGATAATACTTTTTTTTAGATGTAGCCTACTTATAAATGCAATGGTTGCAAAAGTATTTAAACTCCTTAATTTATGTTGCTGCTTTATGTTAAACTACACCACAGTGACAAAGCAAAAAACAATTTCTGATAACTTTGCAAATGTATTAAAAATAAACTGAAATTGTGGGCATTTGTAAATAACAATAATAATAATAATTATTATTATTATTATTATTATTATTATTATTATTATTATTATTATTGTTGTTGTTGTTGTTGTTGTTATTATTATTATTATTTTCCTTAATAACTCAAAGACTACTTGTCAAAAAAAATTAAACAAATATAGGTGCACTATTTAATAATACTGATATGTTATCATCACTAACAAGGACAAGGAATAATATTAAATTAAATGCAAGAAAACCAAAGATGTTATTGGCCCCTTGGGTGATTATGTAATAACGTTTGGGGGCAATTGTAACTAATTAAAAAGTAATTAACCCACTCTATCTCAAATAAAAGCCTACAACAAAGTAATAATAAGTAATTATTATTATTTATTTATGGTGTAAATGGATCAGATTCTTTTAGATGTCAGACATCATCATTCAAAAAGCAAAAGTAATTTTCTATTTTTGCAGAAGATTAAGTAGCTTTTCTAGTGGTAACTTGATTTTAATTATTTAAATATATATTTTACTCAAATACATTATTCAGCTGAGGATAATATTCACACTTTCTGTCAAACACATATAAAACACATTATTTTATACAAAGAACGTATGTTCGTCTAATGATGATTTATGTGTTTACTAGAACAAACACATTTATTTTAATACACTCTTTTTAAATGTAGTTTTACATTTAGATTTAGTGAAATATTTTCATTTTCTAAAAGAAAAGTATTTCAACACAGACAAACAAAGTGCATACATTGTGCCATGTGACTCAGGGCAGGGGCAATTCAATGCGACAATGTTGCAGCCATAAAATCTCATATGCTAGCTAGCCATACCAATATTAGTATAGGTTACATTGATTACATAAAAAAAATGTAATCAATAACCTAAAGATAAAATGTTAGTACGTTTAAATTTGCACTAAAATTTAGACAGCAGAAGAAAAATACTGTACACCGATGATACTCTTATTGTGATCCTTTTAGCAAATGAGGAGACATTGTATGGTTCTATGGTGGAGGACTTTGTTTCAAACTGGGGCCTAAATTTAAAAATAACTAAGACCAAGTACATGATTATAGACTTTGGAAAGTCTGTAATTAATGGTAGGGGCTACAGAATAATAAACGAAACAATGACGCCAACTCTGATGTCATTTGTAAAAAGGTCCAACAACGTTGTTTTTCCTAAGGAAAATTTATTATTTTAAGTATGTTTTTTGATGTGAGAGAAGTTAGTGCTTAAGTTATGGATTTTGACTTAATCTCGTTTATATTACTTCCCACTTGGGAGGTATATAATCGCTGTCGTAAGAGGGATTTAATTTTCATTGCAGTCTTCTTTAATATTAAAATACCTAGAGAGGCGACTAAACAGGTTATCAAGGAGGCATATGCATATGAGTTGGTGCCAGAAGCTTATCGCCAAAAGTTTAGATCTCACGCAAAAAAGCAAATTAACAAAGAGTTAATATTGTTGGAGGATTTTAAAGCTTGTGTCCCAGACAATGTTGTTCTCCAGTTGAATGATCAAAAAGTGCAAGCCCTGGCTGATGCAGCTGTTGTAGCAGATGAGTTTGTTTTGAAGCATCGTAACGTATTTTCTTCTACATTTCACGCTAAAAGTCAGTTTTCAGTTAAGGAGAGGAGAGCTCAGAACCATTTCAGGCTTCTGCTCATGTTGCCAAATCAGAGATGTATTTGGGGGTGTCAGAGATGTCTTTAGTACAGTGTACTAGAGCTAAATGATTTGGCTTCTTGCTTACCAACCTTTTCTCTCTTTTGGCTCAGTGACTCTTTTGCCTGATTCAGAGTCACAGCAGCAAGTAAGGATTCTGAGTGTCACCGGTGATGTTACCCTTTTCAGCAGTCATGTAGTGATGTATTAATTTGTGGATGTGAAATGGTATGTTAATATTCCCCTCCATAGTAGTCCAGGCAAAATAGCGTTTTACGACAGACTAATTGTGAAATAATTTTTTTCAGTGGGTATTTTGGGGAGTCTTTATTCGATTAGTGTATAGCTCATTTACATATTCAAATCTGTTTCCAAAGAAACTTGTAATACAACATTTTTACTTTTCATGGATACTTTCATTGTATAAAGTCTTACTTTGAAAGGAGTAAAGGAAAAAAAATAGCCCCATTGGGGTTGTCTGGCCTTACTGGCACACATCTTGGATTGATGAGAATTTAACATATTTCCTCAACTAGGATTTCTTAGGACTTTTAGTATGTTGTTTCTGGACACCTCATAGAACAGATCTAAGCTGAAAAAACTTATTTTACAATTAGTTCTAGTTTTGGCTCCAA
Organism: Pseudorasbora parva; assembly: GCF_024679245.1. Taxonomy (NCBI): domain Eukaryota; kingdom Metazoa; phylum Chordata; class Actinopteri; order Cypriniformes; family Gobionidae; genus Pseudorasbora; species Pseudorasbora parva. Next base: position 25,090,653 of record NC_090188.1, on the reverse strand, counting down.
AATGAGTTACCTGGACTATAGGGTAAACTGAGTAGCATCTGCCTGCACAACCAGAGGCTACATTTTCAGGGCTGCACTCCTAGGACTGCATTTCTTGGACCCTGGTCTTTATTGACAACGCTACCTAGCGAATTAGAGGACCAGCAAAGATGGATGACGATCAGAGTGTGAGTATCACATGTGAATCAGTTTTTATTTTAACATTAAAAAACAATCGTGATGCATTTCATTGGAAATGTAACGCAGCTGAAGTGATCGTGATTTGCTAAACAGTCGATAGTGCTGTAAATGAATTGTTAGCACATTCGTTTAAACTTGCATGAAAGCTTGTGTTGTTTCCACCAAAATTACCCGGAACAATTTGTACCAGGAACTTTTTTGCAGGAACTTTTCTCCCCCCCAAACCTGCAACTGTCTGCGTTTCCACCGCGATCTAAAGTTCCGTGAAGATTAGGCAAATTAGTCTGGTGATGTAGGACTGCGCGCGGCTGCTCCTCCAAGTCAGTGACGGACAGTAATCATTTTTGCGCGACCGCAAAAATGAACAAAGAATGATGACATTTTTTTGTACCGATTGAAAGATTTAGTGGACTGTTTACATGAGACGTATCTAAACCGATCTGGTGTTTACATGTGATGACTTTCAATCGCAATCATTTTGTGCTCTGTGGTGACTAAGTCAACAAGTTCAACACAATTTTTCTTATTTCATTCACTTCTCTTTCTTTCTCTCTCTAGTCAGTGAAGACATTGTCCATCAAGTTCTTCGGTTTACATCATAAACAAATTGGGTTTTGTGTGTGTTTAAATTTAACTGTTTAAAACCTCTAAAAATTGGTCAAAATACTGCCTCGGTGGCCCTTGTTTCGGTTCTCCAAAACTAGGGTCCTGGAAATGTGTTCTTGGGATTGCGGTTCTCTGACTTGGTAGGTGGTAGCCTGACAAGCCAGACCCCACATCAATATGTTTGGTCTGGAAACTCACCATTGACAGGGCTCAATCCGAGGGGCGGGATAAACGGTTGTCTTTCAAACTCCCTCTCGGCGTGCACGCAATTGGATAGCGCTACAACCAACCAGAGGAACGAAGGTGTATCAAAGCTAGTTGAAAGATTAAACTTTCGCCGTATCCTGTCGGCAAAACTCAGAACACATCTTCCCTTCTTAAGAAAGTCTTCAGTGCCGTTCTTTGTTCTTTTCTCAGAGAAAGGCCTAACTCCAATTCTTCCAGAGTCGCGGTCAAAGCTGATTCGAAAGACCACCGTTCGCCAGTTTCTGTGTTTACTAGAAGCATGCAAGCGTCATTATGTTAAGCCCCGCCCACCGACTCTATACACAATGTGATTGGCCTGACCAGAATTTGGCTTTTACAGATCAGACGTGTATTGAGAGTTGCTAGACGACACTCGCGGGTAGATTAGATTTGCTGCCGCTAGGGTGCGTCTAGATTTCTAGGCTGGGTAGGTGACTCTGTCACAAAAAATAGGGTCCTAAAAATGCGGTCCTGAAAGTGCAGCCGCCGGTATTGCAGACGGATAATGTTGGGTAAACTTTATCTGTTTACCTTGGCCCTGTTCCAAATGGCACACTTCATGTGCACTTTCGGTCTTGTAAACTTACAATGGCCGCTGTGTGCGCGTGTCCATTAAGTCCACGAGACCCCAGGGTGTCCCATTTGTCATTTTAGGTCTCAGAAGGGTGCTCGAGAGGGGCCTTTTGAGGTCGGTATGCGCCCTTGATGCGCAGTTCAGCTGAGCCCGCACTGGTGCAGGTTACGCAGCGGACTTCTTCCTGCCAGTCAAAGAGGCAATACTTTGTGACCGTGAGGGTTTAGGGTGCCATTTGGGACAGGGCCCTTGTCACAGGACCAGTTGCTGTGTGTGTGCTCACGTTACCTGTAGTCAGTCTCTGGGAAACGAGCTTGCTGGTGTTAAGAATTTTTTCTACTAGACAATGTAAAACATTTTTTTTTTAACAATAAATAATTAGATGTGATCTTTGAAGTAGCCTATTAGAGATAGCTTCGATATTTGATCACTAAGGTACTTGGTTAAAATGTCACTTTACTATTCTGAAAATAATAACGAGATACAAACCTGTAAATATTCAATCAACTTCTGAAATTCAAAACAAAATATTAATGCATTCGTAATTTCCATTTCTGAATAGTTGCTATATGGTCGCGCAGGTTTGTGCATTTAACTCATGGCCCCGAAAAAATAGCCTACCAACAATTTTGTTGTTCCCCCGAACATGACCCCTTCTCTGCCAACTTTTTAAACATATGGTCATGTACTTATTTAGGCTATTTAATTGTAATAGGCTATTATATATATTTTTAAATAACGCATAGGCCTAAATAGAAATTATCAGAAACAAATATACAGCTGAACTGCTTTAACATGTTGTGTTGTTTTTTGTTTTGTGTATTTTAAGGAATCAAATGAATGTATTGAACTCACGCATTACGACACTGAATTGCTGCCACTGTAGCAAGAACGAGGACACAGAAAAGCTGGTGTACTTGACTATTCATGTTGTGAGCACCGGAGCACAGACGCCCGCCAGCCGGGCCAATATAAACATGTAATGCTGAACATGAACACTAGATGGAGTATGCATCCTGTAACAGCCACCTGCTGTCTGTTTTAGTTTTATCCCTTATGAAAGGAAAATATATTTACCAATATATTACTTCAAAATATATTATAATATATTGTAAATACATGGAATAATATATTGATGGTATTATACAATATAATATATTGCAAAATATACAAATGATTGCCGCTTTCATATATTGCAATATATTGGTGAATATAAATATTAAATTCCATATATGTGAATATATTGCCTAATATATTTGTTTATTTAAAAGGATCCCCATTAGCTGACGCCAAGACGACAGCTAGTCTTCCTGGGGTCCAAACAATACATACAAAACTCCATAATTACAATCACAATTACTCCCAAATATATCATATGTAAATACACATAAGACAGAAAGGAAAAATAATACAACCTCACTGAACCAATCCAGACAATATTATGATGTTGACAACAAATACAGTCTTAGTCTTTTTTTAAAACCATTTTTTCCCTTGATCTCACGAACCCCAACTGGAAGATTGTTCCAAAACACAATTGACCTATAAAACACTGTCCTCTTCATAGACATAGAAGGTTGCCCCTGGACATGAGTTTATGGAAGTAGGCTAAAGACTACCACCGCTTTCGTTTCAAATGCATTGATCAATATGCTTGCATGGACTTCTCTGTAGCCTATACAGTCCCTGACAAAAGTCTTGTCGCTTGTGTACAAATTGACCTAAAGTGCCGCTGAAATATATTTCTAATCAAGATTTTTTTACAAGAAATGGCTCATTTTAATCCCACCAGCTTTTGTGATAATGTTTCAGTGAAAAACTAAACTTTCAAAAAGTATTCTAATATTCACAGCTTGGTAAAGCCCATTGAGTCAATTTTTGCAAAGACATAAGTGTTGTCACCTTGTCATATGAGCTTCACCTGTGACTAATAATGGATCAATTAGGTCTCAGGTGTGTATAAAAAGAACCCCAGTACACTAGACCTTCACATCGACTGCAACTAGACCTCTGCAAACATGCCTAAGATTCACCCTGAGACTAAAGTTTTGATTATCAAGAGGCTGAAGACCAGATCCACTGCTGAAGTGGCAGACACGTTCAATGTTTCTCAGCATCAAGTACAGAGGATAAAAAAAAGATTTAAAGAGACTGGAGACGTTTTTGACAAGCCCAGGTCAGGCAGACCCCGCAAGACAACTGCTCGAGAGGACCGTTTGTTGGCTCGAAAATCCAAGGCCAGCCCATTTTCCACTGCAGCAGAGCTCAAAGAGACCTGGTCACCTGAAGTCCCTGTGTCAACCAGAACAGTTTGTCGGATTCTGTCTCGAAATGGCCTCCATGGTCGAATCAGTGCCCAGAAGCCAACACTAAACAAAAGACAACTGAAAAACCGTGTGGCATTTGCCAAGGCCCACAGCCTGCTAAAAGGATGGACGCTGGAAAAATGGCAGAAGGTGGATTTTTCAGATGAATCTTCTGTTGAAATACACCACAGTCGCTGCAAATATTGCAGGAGACCTACTGGAGCCAGAATGAATCCGAGATTCACCCAGAAAAGAAGTTTGGTGGCGGAAAAATCATGGTCTGGGGTTACATCCCGTATGGGGGTGTGCGAGAGATGGGCAGGGTGGAAGGCAACATCAATAGTCTAAAATACCAAGTAATCTTAGCTACCTCTTATATTCCCAACCGTAAAAGAGGTCAAATTCTGCAGCAGGACGGTGTTCCATCTCATACTTCCATCTCCACATCAAAGTTCCTCAAGGCGAAGAAGATCAAGATGCTCCAGGATTGGCCAGCCCAGTCACCAGACATGAACATCATTGATCATATGTAGGGTAGGATGAAAGAGGATGCATGGAAGATGAAACCAAAGAATATTGATGAACTCTGGGAGGCATGCAAGACTGCTTTCTTAAGCCCCGTTTCCACCGCAGGAACTTTACCCAGGAACCAGGAACTTTGGGTGGTACTTCGTGTGTTTAGACCGCAGGAACCAGGGTCAAAATGAAGTTCCGGGTAAATATTTCCCCCTCCAAACGGCCCTGCTCGCGAGGTAGTACTTTTTCAAAGTTCAGGAACTTTCGAGGGCGGGACTTGGGCGCTAAACATGCTGATTGGTTTAGATCAAGCAGCATTTTATTTCAACGGGCATTTTTAAAAGTCTTGCGAGGTTCAGTCTCATTCAGTAAATATCAGTCTTGCGCTCTTGTCTGATGGCGCGCGCCACGTTCGTCTCAGTCATCTCACGTTCAGTGTCCGTAATAGCTGATAATAATATACGTTGTCATTTTAAATCTAGCTTTACAAGCTTTCTGAATATGCTGCATGCCATCTGCAGTAGCCTAGGTGGCCGTTGTCGCGAGGTTATGGTGTGTGAGGTCAGATGACGACGAGTGACAACGCGGGGAAAAACAAAACAGACGGATGATGGACGTAACTAACGATAGAGACGGAAGGCACTCCTGCCAAAAAACCCAAACCCTCAAATACGTGATCAATGGGACAGCGAATTTAATTTTCTGAAGAGGAGCAGGTGGGGGACAGTCACACGTTTTATAAGTTTTGTAACTGCGACTTCATCATGTGCGACAGCGGAAGATCTTTTAAAGTGACAGTATTCACTTAATGACAATGTATAGAACAAAAGTAATTGCTCACTAAATATGCTCTGCTCTTGAGTAAATAACTTCAGTACCTTTAATAAGGATTAATCTATATATAATTCATAACTTATGCAGTGCAAACTAATAACAATTTATGTATATTTCCCACTTGATAAGTTGTTATACAGGTAGGAAGAGCACAGGTACAAATAAAATGTATTATTATTATGGGTTTATGTGAGGATTACATCTCACCCCCCCCCCCCCCCCCCCCCTTCCCGGATTTTGATACCCAAAAGTTGACAGGTATGTGTAGCCTAAACGACCTGACCGATTACTTTTAAGTGTGCGTCCTTACATGACGTGACAGAGCGCGCCGCGCTCATGTTGACAAGAGAGGAAAGTTAATTTTTCGTAGGGGTAAACTTTTTATTTCGTAAGTTATGAAGATAATGTTGGAATAATGACACAGCGTATATTGCCCCAAGCAGTTTTTACTTTAACTGCGCCTGACAGAACATTTTTTTTCTGAGATGATTATTACACTTTACAACAAATAAATAGCTATAAATAATACTGTATTAGTGCTGGTGGCCGTTAAGAGTTGCTATGGCTACAGTGAACACACTCCAGCTGCTGGAGAAAACAGCGTTGACATTTTTGATGCGGCAGACAAACTGCATGTGACAAAATGATTGCGATTGAAAGTCATCACATGTAAACACCAGATCGGTTTAGATAACGTCTCATGTAAATAGTCCATCTTTCAATCGGTACACACAAAAATGATTACTGCAGTAAGACATGTCCTTCACTGACTTGAGGAGCAGTCGCGCGCAGTCCTATCACTGGACTAATTTGCCTAATCTTCTCGGAACTTTAGATCGCGGTCGAAACGCAGACAGATATCAGGTCTGGGGGGAAGAAAAGTTCCTGCAAAAAAGTTCCTGGTACAAATTGTTCCGGGTAATTTTGGTGGAAACGGGGCTTTTGCTATTCCTGATGACTTTGTCAATAAATTCCTTGTCAAACCGCATGGATGCAGTCCTTCAAGCCTTCAAGTCATACAAGATATTACATTTGGATCTCACAGCACCACAACTTAATTTGCTGACATATTTTTGTATTTGCAGTAAATATGTTCAATTTCTGTATAGGCGACAAAACTTTTGTCTTGCCAAAATTTGACCTTTCTGTCTTGGTTAAATGATAAATATTTTTTCTGTGAAAATTATTTATTTCAGTGCATTAAACATCATTTGGGAGGGTTTTAGCTTTTCATTTGAGCTATTTCTAACACCAATTGATTAATTAAAAGTCAGGTTAATATCAGGTATTTCTACAAAATAGATAAGCGACAAGACTTTTGTCAGGGACTGTATGTGCGCTGCTTCCTTTCTGTGAGAAAATATCAAGCACTTCCATTTCAGAGTCCCTGTTATCAGATCTGTTGAAGATGCTGTTGATGTTTGTTTGCCCATTTTACAACACAGTAGGCTACAGTTAGGATGATATGACTTAAAGGTGCACTATGCAACTTTTCCGTCCATTAGAGGGCACCTATTCAAAACAAAGGTGTAGTTTGAGCGCAGCATCTTGGGACATGTGGTTTTCATCTCACAGCCAGTGGAAAAGAATCGGGATAGGAGTCGGAAAGAAATCATGTTCATGGATGCGGTTATTAACATTACTGTAGTATGAAGCAGAGCAGGACCGAGTGTTGTGGAGCTGAGCAAGGCCGCTGAAGCGATTGTTACCCAAACACCCGCCTTGCAAACAACGGGACACAGTCGCCGGGCGCCCGCCCTATTTCTGCAGAATAAAACCGGAAACCGAGAGTAACGGAGATATGATGCAATTGACAGGCGACTCTCTCAGACGTCCCGGGTCTTTGGTTAAAATTGCAATTTCTCACAATTTACAAATAGTTGGAAACATTTGGGATATTGTAAGAACTCAACTGAACAAAATATAACACTGGCCTAGTGGTTTTTGGATATTTTACTGCAAAAATACTACATAGTGCACCTTTAACCCATGATATAAGATTTTGTCCATATACCTATCCAAGTCCTTCATCACAGACGGTAGCAACATCACTAGGCTATACTTATTGTATTTCGGCCATACCACAAGGTCTCACTGTTGCCTTCGCTCTCGCCTACTTTGAGCTCCATTGCTATGTCTGAGGTAAACCCGCCTTCCTCATTACCCTACGCTCAAAGAAATGTATAAATAAAAAAATGCAGGGCTAGAAGTAAGAACCGATTACGTCAGGCGCTGGGGTCAACAAGATAAGCACAAACTTGAGATCCGCAATTTTTTAAATAGCAGCTCATGGAGCTAAAAGCTGCTGCTCGTTTGTAATCAGCGTCTATACAAATTACTGCGAACTTCATGAATGCGTTGGATTCGCTGTGTTTTGATGCCGATGATTTACGATGTCGTAAAGCCATGTGAATCAATAGTAACTCAACGTTCACCATTGTTGAAGGAAAGCTTGTTCGACATGCATTGGCGCTGTGCAGCCCGATCGCCATATGACATCAAAGTAACAGCGAGAGCAAACGACTTCTAATGGGCCTTTCACACAGAACGCGGCAACGCCACCACAGCGCTAAGAAATCCATTCATTTAAATGGCTTGCGCCGTCATTCCTTGACGGTTTGTTGCTGCGCCGACCAAAGGGCACGAGCAGTGGAGCGCACCTTTGACGAGTTTGAGCACATGCCGTGGTCAAAGTTCAAAATATTTTAACTTTTCCCGCTGCACTCTGTGACGATTACCTGCGCGGCCAATAGAAACGGTACACCCAAATGAGCTTGTACTGTGCCCCAAACTTCTCCCTACTGAGCTGAAAGTACACATGGATCGGTCGCTGTGGAAACAGAGCTCTTTCGCAAGCCTAAATTCACCAAACTGTTCACTGAACGAATTAATAGAAATAGATATATAGAACTCCAGCTAAAAGTTTTGAAAAACTGGGGGAAGTCTCTTGCGCGTCGTTTGTTTTTTATTCCCTGCTGGCTCAAAAGCACACCCATAGTGGTAAACTCATAATGTGGAGATCCACTATGTGCTCTACTTCTATTGGATAGTCGTGTCACGTTTATTGGATTCACTTGTGTAAAGATGGGACCCGGTCAGCTTTTTGGATGCACACCATTTTTTCGTATGCACCGCCGCCTTCCCAGAATGTTGTGCGGGCGTGATAAAGTCACTTGACGTCACCCATAGGAATAAAGTGGAGCACGGCGCGACAGAAGTGTTGCACAGACAAGGGGATCTGCACCTATAGACTGTAAAAAAATATTGACATAGTGTCCGTGATGTCACCCATAGGATTCTGAGTGCAGTTTTGAAATGCAAAGTAGAGACACGCGTCACACCCGGATAACAGAAAATGGGAAAAGAGGCGGGACGTGGGTGGAGCTGAGGTGACGTGATGACTTACAGACAGCGGATAAATGGCTATCCACCTGTCACTCAAAGTGGCATGCCCTTAATTATGCAGAACTTTAAGGCTTTATGTAATGTAAACAAATGAGCTCACCCCCCTCACAGTTGTCATGAAGGGCAAAATTTGCCGTATAGACCAAAACCACGATTTGTACCAGGCTGTAAACATTTTTTTTTCTGCTGTAAATTCAGACATTTTAACATGGGGCTCAATGAGATTCTGCTCCCTTCTGGAGCGTGTCCCTAGTGGCCAGTCGATGAATTGCAGTTTAAGTCACTTCCGTATTGGCTTCAAGAGAAAACTGTCTGGAGTAACCAAGGGGGTAATCTAGCACTCGGAAAGTGTTCCACCCATTGCTAACCAAGCCATCACCTGCTGATAGCATCCCATTGACTCCCATTCATTTTTGAGTCACTTTGACAGTGAATAACTTTACATCTGTTTATTTCTAAAGAAACACGACAATGCATAAAAGGCTTCATTACCTTGTATTTTACACTATCTCCCCGTAGGAGCTGTTTTTGTACAAATAGGCTAACGATTGCGTCATAAACAACGCGACTCTGTCGCACAGTTGAGAAATTACCGTATAGACCTGAGGAGACGCTCAGAAGCAATCTTTTACTGTCTATGAGACAGTCGGAGGCACGTGGAGATATAAAGTCTGATAAAGTCAAGGGAGAAGAATGGGGAGAAGCCCATAGAGAGCCAGAAGCAACAGGACAAAACATTTAAACAACGTAATTCAGATTTTACTTTCCACAACTACTAGAAGACCTGCAACTGTCAGACAGGTTGCTTACGTCACATCTACGTCGTCAAGCTCAGTCTGAGCCTGCGCAGTTCGCTCAGCCATCAGGAAGTGAGTGCTTCTACTTGACCTCACTTTCCGCCGTTGAAGTCTATGGGAACCCTCTGTCCATTTCTTTTACTGTCTATGGGAGTAACCCCAAGTGCAGTCTGGACGATGGGGTGGGGCGACACATTAAGGCGGGGCGACACCCAATTTCATTGGTTTATAATACAGCAAATCTTATTGGCGTAGACGCTTGCGGCGTGAGCATGCGCATTCTACCTACGAGCTACCTGCATCTGTAAGGGGAAACGAGTAAAACTTCTTTAACTCTAAATAAATTTGCATTATTCCTTCTGCCTTTCATTGCAAAGACACTTGAGCGAGTTGTGTTCAATCAACTCTGTGTTTCTTGAAAAGAACAACCTCCTGGACAACAACCAATCCGGCTTCAAAAGCGGCCATTCAACTGAGGCACTGAGACTGGCAAAAGCAGCTTCCAAATCCTCAGTGCTCATCCTGCTGGATCTGTCTGCTGCTTTTGACACAGTTAACCACCAGATCCTCCTGTCAACACTTAAGAAGAAGGGGGTCTCAGGAACTGCTCTCCAGTGGTTCAGGTCTTACCTCTCTGGTAGGTCCTACAGGGTGTCATGGAGAGGTGAAGTGTCTAAGTCACATCATCTAGCTACTGGGGTTCCCCAGGGCTCAGTGCTTGGAGCACTTCTCTTCTCCATCTACATGTCATCATTATGTTCTGTCATTCAGAAACACGGCTTCTCCTATCACTGCTATGCTGATGACACTCAACTCTACTTCTCATTTCAACCAGAAGATCCTACAGTCAGTGTTCGTATCGCTGCCTGTCTGACAGACATTTCTGACTGGATGAAGGAGCATCACCTTCAACTAAATCTTGCAAAGACAGAATTACTTGTTTTCTCAACCAACCCAGCACTTCATCAAAATTTCTCCATTCAGCTTGGTTCATCAACCATAACTCCATCCAGGACAGCCAGGAATCTTGGAGTTGTGATTGATGACCAGTTAAACTTCACTGACCACATTACTGCAACAGCCCGGTCCTGCAGATTTGCTTTATACAACATTAGAAAGATTAGACCCTTCCTATCAGAGCAGGCTGCACAACTCCTGGTTCAAGCTCTTGTTCTCTCCAGACTGGACTATTGTAATGCTCTTCTGGCTGGGCTTCCAGCATGCACTATCAAACCCTTGCAGCTGATCCAGAATGCAGCGTCGAGAGTGGTCTTTAATGAGCCGAAGAGAGCGCATGTTACGCCTCTCTTCATCAAACTGCACTGGTTGCCAATGGCTGCTCGCATCAAATTCAAGGCACTAGTTCACGCCTACAAAACAACCACTGGCTCTGCACCAATATACCTAAACTCACTTGTTCAGACTTACACACCCTCCAGAAGCTTGCATTCTGCGAGTGAGCAACGCCTTGTGGTTCCATCCCAAAGAGGCATGAAATCGCTCTCACGGACATTTTCCTGGACCGTTCCCACCTGGTGGAATGACCTGCCGATCTCAATTCGTGCTGCCGAGTCTGTAGCCATTTTTAAAAAACATCTAAAGACACATCTCTTCCAATTGCACTTGACCAATAAAGAATAGCACTTAACTATCCATTCATTTTTGTTTATTTGTCCAAAAAAAAACAACAACAACTGTGTACTGTGCTAATTAACTGAAACTTCTTACAGCTCTTACAGGTTGTTGGTCTTGTTTGTTTCGTTGCTTCTATTCTCCCCTTTTTTGTAAGTCGCTTTGGATAAAAGCGTCTGCTAAATGATTAAATGTAAAATGTAAATGCATTACAGGCAGGGCATTAAAAAAAACACATTTACTGTAGGTACAAATAACCACCTCAAGTGGGCACTGACTAATCGAAACATTTTTAACTTCTTTCTTGTTTCAGATGCTGCCATAGAATGGCATGAGAAGGCAACAGTTTGGTAGAACTGAGGTTCCAATATAAGAGTATGCACATGATGCCCCAGTAGACGGCGTGTAACTGTATTACACCAACTGAGTGGCAAAAACACTGAGTGGCAGGATTGTTGTTCAGCGTGAATGCTGCAAACAAACAACAACACGCATCTAATATGGGAAAGGGTTAGGTACAAATAGATACAGTTGATTGCACATTTAACAATAAATCAGAACGATATTTGTACAACCTTCTGAAAGCTACAGAAAAGACAAGCAAATAGATTGCTGCTATTCGCAGAAACAACCTGAATCCAGGCATCAGAACATTTTAGGTTACATATGATATATTTTGGCCTAAAATCATATACTAGGTCATATACTGTATTGACAACTCATCAATTAAATATTTATATTTTTGTTAGCGTTTATTAAAAAATATCCATTGTAATGAGCCTTGTGTTTTACAAAGGTGGATGGTTAAATAGACTAACCCAGTTTTCCTTACAAAGCAAATGTGTATAGGTTGGAGCACCATTACAGTGCAGAACTCTGTATTGTCTGGCTCATAGTAATAGCTGATGGCTATCCAACTTTAAAAATCTACAAAATATAATTAAACAACCAGCAAAAACATTAATGTCCTCAACACTTTAATTTCACTAATAAATCCCATCTAGAAGTATGACCACACATCAAGTCAGATGTTATATCTGAAATGCCTTTTTGCGTTAACAATTTTTAGGCCTGGGCAATATGACGATTATATAATGATCCTAAATTAGAGCTACCTAAACTATTATTATAGTATTTGTTCAGCAGATAAAGTGTTCACAGGTTTTGCTTCATGTTTTCCCCATCATCGGAATCAGGTACAAATAAATGTCAGAAAATCCAATTCCTGGCCAAACACTGGTTCGTTGGCGAGTTGTAATAATCACTGTTGAATCCAAATACATTTAATTTATTTCAGCAAAAAAAGAAGAAGCTTGTTTTGCTCCCCTTTCTGCAATTTCTCTTATTAAAGTCAGCCCTGCTCCAGGAAGTTTTGCCACTCAGTCCAGTTGAGGGATTGTGTCCCAACGGGAAAGTGACATCAGCGCACACACTCTATTAAAGGAAAGAGACAGGCCCATTGCAAATCCAAGTTTACATTAAAGCTTTGTATTTTTGAGTTAAAGTCTTTTTGAGTCTGTATTTGCACAATTTTATTTTTGTGCAGAAATATGCCCTCTGTACTTTTACTTTTTGTTAACATAAATAAAAATCACAAATTATTGTTGTTTAGCATGTGTTCCCTGTAGACAAATTTGGATTATATCCATTGGGTCAACATTTTTGCATTGTCTGAAAAATGTGGAATTTTGACTTCTCATTACAAATGTATTGATGTTTATAAAATGAAAATATTTACATATATGATGTAAAATATATTAAACAGCAGCATTAATATATAATTCAAAAGATTTACATATATAGAAAACTAATATATTAACACATTTTAGGAATTAAAATATGCCCATATATTGCAAATAAATGTATTAACATATGTATAGCTAAACTTATTTACACATAAAGGAAATAAAATATTACATATGTTTAATACATGTGATAAAATATTAATAAAGTGCAAATTAATAAAAGGTGAAATTAAAGTGTTGAAAAAAAAATCAATGTGAAAATATAACCAATGAGTGAAATACAAATTTGATGCTCCTAATCTCAATATTAGATTATGAGACTTTAGCCTGGATTTCACAGACAAGAATCACATTATGTGTAGCAATTAGGAATATATTGTAGGCTAATGCTTTTTCTATTCTTAGCACAGTGGGCTACCTGCTCTTTCTGTCTCATCTCTTTCTTTTTGCCCCAGTCTCCTTCTCTTGCCCTGTATCTTTACTCTTTTCAAAGCTGAGCTTTGTTTGAAGCAGTCATTTCATTTTCGTCTGTATCGGTAAAAACAAAGTTGTAAATGTAAATTTACTGAAGGCATCCAAGAAAACCAGGTCAAGAAAACGTTATTAGATTGCATCCCTGATTATTAACAGTATTAAGCGCTCTTGCAGTGTTGTGATGTCAAACATCAGTCGTTGTTCGAAGCGCCGGTTGGTGGTTGTGGCATTTGTCCCGCCTCTCCTCCACATTGGTTAGTGCCAAAGTATGACGTCGATTGAGGCGGGGTTGCACCTGGAGCACACACTGGAGCAGGACTGCACGACTCGTGGGCAGGTATTTCCTGCCATAGATGTTTCCTGCTGCCAGCTGTCGATTTTTTTTTCTGAACCCCTGCTGATTAAATTTGCTGCCGCTAGGGTGCGTATAGATTTCTAGGCTAGGCTTTAGCTACTTTACTTTCCTTGGATAGTTGGCAACACTGATCACGTAAACCATGAAGCGGAATATGGCTCAATAGCCTACATTTAGTTTCTTACTTGCATGCGATCAACGATGCACTGAACTCCCTCGGTATTTTAAACCATGTTCCTGACCCCCCTGCGACGATGCTGTGGCTCCTTTTGTGCTTAGTGGATGTTCTTGTGGGTAAGATTTACATTTAATGAATAGAAATCGGCAAGGCGTCTGATGATGCTTCTCACCATACAGCGCTTGTATGCATACATTTAAAATCAAGTAGCAGCTATACTCACTTTAGGTGGGTAAAAACTTTTAGATCTTTACAGTAGGTATTTGCAGCAATTTTTGGTAAACAGTACAGCACAGTGTGCATTGATTGTTACGTTAATCATATTTACAGTAGCTTGGCTATCATTGTATTATGCAGAGTGATGGATATGCAACATCGTTAACATTACTGTTTTCTTGTATTTAGCCCTCAGGTATTCCTTACTAATTGGTCACGCCGCATGGCTCTAATAAATATACATGTATCTAGTCTAGTTGCTCAAAACAATATTACAGATCATAACTTCTTACTCATTTTTAGATTTTGGATTTTGAATAAATATTTAGACGCGATTTAACACTAGAATTCTTTAAATGTGACATTTTAAAAAGTTGATATAAAAAAAAGCTGATATAATTTAACCCAAGAAACGTTTAAAATAGTGCTTAAAAGGCAAACCTATTTTTCCTTGTAATGTACACTAGGCTCTCTCTCTCTCTCTCTCTCTCTCTCTCTCTCTCTCTCTCTCTCTCTCTCTCTCTCTATATATATATATATATATATATATATATATATATATATATATATATATATAGATCAAAATATTATATAATAATATAATTTTTATTTGTGTCATTTTATTCTATTTGTCAATCATTTTATTCTAGCTTCATGCATCCTTTTTATAATAAAAAAACAACAACATTTTAAACAAAAGCTGAGAACCATATTTTTGTCAAAGACTACATCCAGTTGGGATGCAGAACGATGATCATGTTCATCAACACCCTCAAATCTTCACATTCGCGTTAACCCTTCCTGGGTCACCATATCATTTGGTAACATTAGGCAGCTTTGAATGTTGTTTAATGTTTGATGATCACATTATTTTACATTTGTGTATGTAATCAGTCACTTTTTCTGCTTCTTAAATTGTGTTTTGATTAAGAGATTCTTTACTCTTTCAGAAGATGTGTTATAGCGCCCCCCATGAACAGTGAAAACATGGCTAGCCGGAAAATGTAGTCAATAGTGGGGAAAGATTAAAGTAGGTAAAGTAGTAAATTCCTGCATAGGCTGCCAGTTGTAACGGTACGAGTGAACCAGGAACAGGCTGAAGACTCAGAAGATGACAATCAGACATAAACTTTAATAATGATGCTCAGATACAAACAGAAAGGCAGGGAAACATACTCTACATAACAGGAACATGCAAAATGGACACAACCTTGACTAGACTAGACAAAAACTGAGTGAACAAGAGGAAATTAAACAGTGAACACAAATTGGATAAACAGATGTAACCCCTCCTGTTTGAACCGCCCGCTCCAAGTGGGATTCTAAGGCAGAATAGGAAGAAGGTGTTACTTAAATCAGTAACATTAAAGACTGCACACCAAACCATAGTGAATTCAGAATGCCAAATATAGACATCATTTCTTGACAGATATTTTAGTCTATATCCGTGGCCCTTCCAACACTGCACATTTATATATATATATATATATATATATATATATATATATATATATATATATAATATGATGTAGTTAAGGGCGGTGTCCTGACATTGCATTCTACCCGTCACATCATAAATATACAACCATGTTGGATTTCAACCCAATAAAAATGCACGCCCTAAAAATACAATGCATTAAAATGGAAGCACGGTTAATGCAATGTATATTTTTTTCAAGTAGTGCAAATCAACATGTTTTTTTTTTTTCAAAAACATTTGGCATTATTTTACTTCTATACAAGCCTTTGAAGGATTGGACTAGGAAGGGCGCATTTGAGAAACACCCGATGACTATCTACTTAGTCTGACACACCCATTTAAGCTCTTGGAGTCTTTACTAATTAGCTGATGTACTGAATGTGCCGTGCTGGGGAGCTTCCCGAAATATGGTTAAGAATGAGAACCACTGATCTAGGTTGATGACGTTAATGGTTCTTCTTTCTTTTACAGCCTTGATCTCTTGAACTTTATTCATATTTTTATATCTCTTACAATTTATGGTCCTCCTATTAAATGGGTTTACATTTGAATTTCAAATGAAATGAACAAGAAAGCACCCCAAACTCCCCACTGGTTGAAGCTTAGTCAATAATTATACAGCGTTGAATAAAATGTATTTCAAGGCTATATATAGTATCATTCTATAATCGTTTATCCCCCAAGTGACACTTAAATATGAAATATTTAATTATATGTACCCTAGGGATGGGACAATACACTTAAACTCACGATACGATGCACCTCGATATGCCAGGGTTACGATACGATACGTCACGATATGATATCAATTTTTTTTTTTTTTCCAAATCTGTGATTTTTTTTTTAACCACCTAAGTAATGTACTTAAACGAAAGGTAGGATTTTTCTCTTTTTTTGCATTTTGGTTCTATGTTGTTTAAAAAAAAGGATAATTTTTAGAAGTCCGTGACCACATCTTAAACAGGGGTGCCAATAATTGTGGAGGGCACTGTAGGGATGTCAATCGATTAAAATATTGAATCGCGATTAACTGCATGATTGTCATGAGTTAACTCGCGATTAATCGCAATTTAATCGCACATTTTTAGCAATTGTAAATGTATCTAAATATATGTGGCAATAGCCAACAATACATTAAAATAATGTTATAAGATTGTTTTAAATATATTTATTTAGAAAATATCGATTTTTCTTTTGATGCCTCAAATCATTAGGATATTAAGTAATTAAGATCATGTTCCATCCATCACAATATTTTGTAAATTTCCGACCGTAAAAATATAAAAAATGTATTAGTAGTAGTAAAATGCATACATGAGCCATATAATGTCCTATACTAACAAACCATATATCAATGGAAAGCTTATTTATTAAGCTTTCAGATAATACATTAATTTTAATTGAAAAATAAATTTCCCATATGACTGGTTTTCTCGTCTAGGATCACATATTATAGATAGCTGCTAGTAAAGGGCTTGAGACTGCACATTTTTGTGGTACCATTGATGTTGTAGAGGAAATTCATTTATTTTTAGTAGACTTAGACTATGGCATCAAAAAAGATAAAAAATAATAAAATAAAAGAAGGGCCAACAAAGGAAGATTATACTTGTGTGAGATGCAGGTGATGAGTCAGCATGGTCATATTTAACGTCAAACCAATAGTAACTTTGCTAGCGGCCCCTTAGAAGAAAATGGCATTTGTATATAATTGCGGAAAAACTATGAGGTGACTATCAAGAAAGATAAATAGAATGATGCCTATTGAATGAGAAAGAAAAACAAGTTGCAGTCGGCCACCATTACGAAGAAGGCTAGATAAGTTTATGAATGGAGCAACTGTGGCAAAGAGTGTGGGGAGTAATGCACCTGCGATGGAATCATGAGTTAGAACTGTATAAAAGTGTGAGCTAATAATGAGATGGCCAGACGTTCAGCTGACATCTCACTTTGTAGTTCAAAACATACAACAAAGGTTACCTTCCTGAGACCTGAAACTTCGACTCAGTGAGATTTTCATTGACATATTGAAGACAATTGGGACTTAGAATTTGCCACAACACTGTCAGCTTTCATGTTTGTTTTTTCGTAATATATCAAGTTGATGTATATCAAAATATGAAGGAAAACTTGATTTCTCATGATATGACCCCTTTAAACTATAAATGTTTGGATTACTTAGCAGTGTTTCTTCAATTCTGCCTCTTTCCAGCCTCATTTGAAGTGATTGTCCCTGATGAGCATCTGCCTGCAATCCGGGGTCGTCCAGCTGTTCTAGGTTGCAAATTCACACCTGATCCTGACCTCTCACACTTGGTGGTTACCTGGCAAAGATCAGAGGACTCAAAGGTTGTCCACAGTTTCTATTATCAGCAGGACCAATTGGACAGACAGAGTCCAGAATACCACAATCGGACGTCATTATTTATTTCAGAGCTTTATAAAGGAAATGCCTCATTAAGAATTGCAGCTATTAGACCGAAGGATGCAGGCCAGTATCTCTGCATAGTGAGCAATGCAAAGGGAACAGGAAGAGCCTTGGTGAAAGTGACCTATGGAGGTATGCATAGGATGACTATTGGAATGAATATGTTGTACAATGTTTCTAAAAGCTCACAATTTTGTCTTCAGTCACCAAAAGTAATTTACTAATTGATCATATTTGACAGCTCATTGATATTGTTGATCATAAATGACAGCTAAACAGTCTTTTTTTTCTTTAATTGTTTTTTAAAGTAATTTCAGTGTTTAATGTAGTTTCCAATGGTCATGAAAAGTTTCTTGAATATTTAATGATCATTGAAGTATTAAAATATATTTTAAAAGTGTAATTTCTAGTAAACATAAAGACCTGGTTTCACAGGTAATGCTTAGATTAAGTCAGGATAAGGCCTTAGTTCAATTAGGGCATTTAAAGGGATACTTCACAGCTTTTTCATATTAAACTATGTTATTCCCTTAACTAAGACGAGTTGATACATACCTCTCTCGTCTCAGTGTGTGCACTTAATCTCTCTGACGCGCGGTGACGATCTGATAGCATTTAGCTTAGCCCACTAAGCCCACTAAGAATGAACTTGGCTTAGCCCACTAAGCCAAGTTCATTCACTATGGTACCAAACAAGAGATCTAGAGATCTAGTTAGAAGCGACCAAACACCTCCATGTTTTCCTATTTAAATAAAGTTACACAAATAGTTGAATGATCAAGTATGGTGACATAAAATAAAACGTGGCGCCTATACGCCCATTGGCTGCACACAGTTTGCAGCGAAACCTTGTCTGGGACAAGTGGATTTTTTTGAAGGGGCAAGTGAAAGAGAATTTTACTTGGCCGACTGTATCCTGATAAAAAAACATCAAATAATAACTAGGGAATTACCAAAATGTAAGAATGATTCTACATTCATTCAGTGTAAGTGGCGATCGATAGTGGATTATAGTATAATGAACTGACGATAACAAGGTAGCCTACGCTGTTGACGCTCTTTTAGATGCTGACTGTTTTTGTTAGATTTCAGCTGCAAAAATAGTTCCAAACAAAGATCACTGCAGAACCATAACGCATCTCGTGGCAACAGTGCGTCACTGAACAATTCAGTGTTTGAATGAATCGGATGAATCAAAGATTCAAAGACCTATTCATAAACGACTGCCTCATTCTTGAATTAATCATCCTTTTGACTTAATCGTTTAAATGACTCAGTGACTCACTCATTAAGATGGTTACTGCTGCCACCTACTGTTGGTTTAGTTTTATCTTTCCAACATTTCTTATTTGTATATTTAAATATATTTAAAACAATCTTATAACATTATTTAATGCTGTTGTAATTTGTGTTTGTTTGTGTAAACTAATTTGATTGTTAACAGCCCTATAGTGCCTTATTCTAATTTAATTTCTAGATTAAATGAAAAAATAAATAAAATTAAAGCAGGCACCTATGATGACAATTTCAGACCCCTCCATGATTTCCAAGTGGGAGAACTTGCAAAATAGATGGGTGTATGCTGTGATAGACGTCGTATTCCACATAGATCAGGTAGACCACATGATCAGCTGACAGACAGTTGATGTGAGTTTGACTAACGTGACCTGAACTGACGCTATATGCTAGCCTGACAAGCCAAAACCCACATCAAGATGTTTGGTCTGGAAACTCACCATAGACAGGGCTCAATCCGAGGGGCGGGATAAACGGTTGTCTTTCAAACTCCCTCTGCACGCAATAGGATAGCGCTACACCAACCAGAGCAATGAAGGTGAAACAGAGCTTGTTGATAGATTAAACATTCGCCGTATCCGGTCAGCAAAACTCCGAACACATCTTCCCTTTTTAAGAATGACTTCTGTGCCGTTCTTTGTTCTTTTCTCAGAGAAAAGCTCAACTCCAAGTCTTCCAGAGTCGCGGTCAAAGCTGATTCGAAAGACGGCCATTCGCCAGTTTCTGTGTTTACTAGAAGCACGCAAATGCAATTCGGCCGTCCTCATTATGTCTCCGCCCACCGACTCTATACACGATGTGATTGGCCTGGCAAGAGTTTGGCGATTACAGCTCTGAAGGGTATTGAGAGTTGCTAGACGACACTCGCGGGCAGATTAGATTTGCTGCCGCTAGGGTGCAGCTAGATTTCTAGGCTAGCTATATGCTTGATTTCAATACAACTCAGCTGAATATGTGTTTCTTCCTCAGCTCTTTACTCTGAGCCCAGGTTGAGCATCCACGTAAACTCCTCTGCATTGACAGTGCAGTTTGAGACGGAGGGATTCCCTGAACCTGAGGTGATCTGGCTGGACGAACATGGCCAGAGCCTTGACCAATTGGAGCTCCGCAACCAGACAGAAGATGGGCTTTATTTCGTTAAGAGCAGCTATGAGGCGCAGAAGCCAGTGGTTAATGTCACATTTACATTGAAGAACCCCCTCCTGAACCAGAACCTTCAGAGACTTGTTTTCCTCCGTTATGGTATGCCTTTCTATTTGTAAAGTATGTGTGAGCGGTTAGAGGTATGTCATCCCTTACTCTATGCATTCAAGACATGTTTGACTTCACATGTTTGTTGTCTTAATTTAACTGGTATTTCAACACAGAACTCCTTTGTCTCCATTGGATTTTTTTTTACTTGCCACACCATAAATAATTACGAAAAGAGTAAGACAATGATTCAATTGATTCGCCTGCAGACTTTTTTCATGCAAGAAAGCTGATGTAAGAGCATTGGAATTGCATGGCTGATAAAAACTGATATATGAGAAAGGTGTGTGTTAAACGGTTTATGTGAGTGATAGAGGTGACACACATGTACACTTTGCCCAATGTAGAAGAACACACAGCAAACTATATTTACCTAAATATTATATTACTTAGGTAATTACTTTAAAGACTGGTGGGTGTTTAAAGAGGGTGTTGGTAAAATAAGTTCAATAATCTGCTGTGATATTAACTGAGAATGTTATTTTTGGCTAGTTGCCACACCCATTCCGAAACCTCAAGGCAATTAACAGTTGTGAATTTAAACTGAGAAGGATTCATTGTTTTAAATGGTTTGTCAAGTAAAAGTTCCTGGAACATCATGCCGATCAATCAATGCGATTCAGAGCTCCCATGCTTCTTGAAAGTAGCCTACTTAAATTTTACATACATGGATTCAAGGCCTGGAAAGTCTGTGAAAACAAGCATAGGTCCTTGAAAGAGTTTAAATAAAATGTTGTTAGAGTAGAATGGTTAATAAATGCCTTCTGAAGTGAATTGATGTGTTTGTGTAAAAAAAAAAAATGTCTTCCGTATTCAGTTTATGGAAAAAGTGTTGAAATTGCCTCTGCAGTTCAAAGAGTCTGTACTACAAGCTGATGAGTTGAAGTTACAAAATGTATACTGGATAACATGTAACATTAAGACATTTAAAAAAAATGCATCTTTTTCTCTACACTTTGGCCTTCCGTCCACACTAAGACAAACGATATCATGTAAGATATCAATGGTTGTACCAATGATACTTTAATTGCGTTATTAAATATTAATATTACTTCATATTACATTTGCAAATATGACCAAAAATGTATAGCATGAGCAATTAAACAACATTAATTTGTTTATTCACAAATATATTAGCCTGTATGGTTTTGGTTAGTTGTCTTTTGAATGACCAATATATTGCACCTCCAATATATCGCATTCTAGGGTTTGAAATCTTTTGAAGCCTTTTTTGAAGTATAAATGCTTTTTTATATTGTGAGATATAATGTATAATAATATTCATCCTGACAATGCAATTGACAATCTGAAGCACTTACCACATCTTAAATCTTCTTTTTCTGTTTCAGATGAGGACATAACTACAAATCAAGGCACCATCGCAGCTGTCCTGTCTGTGTTTTGTGTTTTTCTGCTCATTGCTGTCATTTGGTTAGTGTGTAAGCAAACCAAATGGAGATCTTCCAGGCAATGTTCCCTCTGATTTATTTTCTCGCTGAGCAAAATGTTTCTCTATTGGGCGGACATTTTGGTCTCCTGAGCAAAAACATTATTTATACCAGACAGGTACAGCATACGTAAACACAAAGAGTTTCATCATGCAGTTATAACTTTTAACTTTAATGTGCCATTTCTATTTTATTTAACCCTTGATGTAACTTAGTGATATATTAAATATATATTTTTTTAAAGTAGCTATTTAGTATTTTTATACAGTGCTGTTAACTGTACAAATCCTCTTTACCAAGAAAAACTATAAAAAATCTCCCCCAAAACAGTTAAATTATTTATAATAATATAATAGCCAATATGAAAAAATTAAGCTGTTACACTTAACTGCTTAACGCATTTGTTTTCAAACCTCAAATAAAGATTCAAACGGTCATGAATCAGTGAATCGATCAATGATTCGGATCGCCAGTGTCACGTGATTCCAGCAGTTTGGCAGTTTGACACGCAATCTGAATCATTGATCTATTTGAGGTTTGAAAACAAATGCGGAAGAGAAGACAATGCTGAATAGTCGTAGTTTTTGTTATTTTTGGACCAAAATATGCTTCAAGAGATTCTAATTAACTAACTGATGTCACATATGGACTACTTAGATGATGTTTTTATTCCCTTTCTGGACATGGACAGTATCGTGTGCATACACTTATAGATACGCTCTCGGACTAAATATAAAATATCTTAAACTGTGTTCAGAAGATGAACGGAGGTCTTACGGGTGTGGAACAACATAGGGTGAGTCATTAATGACATAAAGTTCATTTTTGGGTGAAATAACCCTTTAAACGTTTGTTTATTGCTTAGGAATTTCCAATATTTTCTATATCAGGTTTTTGTTTTGTTTACCTTTTAATGGCAAGGATCCCTAAACAATCCCCTTGTGAGATCATTTATTTATTTATTAGGCTTGCAATATACTAATTATAACAGCCTATTTTATAATATAAAAACTAATTGAAGTATTTAAGCTGATATAGGCTATTACGGTATATCAGTTTAAATGCTTCAATTTGTAAAAACAAAAAACTAAACTAAACAAAACTTAATAAATAGATCTAATAGCTAAGTATGTTCAAGGCAACATGTGAACACTTTTATAGTTATCTAACTCTTTTATAGTTATCTCTGAAACCCAAAACACACACATCTATTTAAAATGGGGTGTTTGGAGTTTGCACGCTATAATTGTGTTGGTGGGTGTAACTGTATGTTTTGTTACCATGCTGTGCCCATTATCCGTTATTTCCACCACTGAATCAAGCCACTTTTCTTTAAAACATGAGGACGTTTTTATTCTTTCTGCATAGCTGTGGAATCACAAGTGCACTGCCGTAGCCATTTTCAATGCTTTCCATGCATGTTTGGACTTGTTGCACTGTGCGCTCATACACTACATCACCAACCATATGAAACACAAGCAAATGTTTGTTCATTCTTGTGTAAGACTTTCTGTTAACATCATGCTTGAATGAACAGTATGTAGGCTATTTACTAGCTATTGTAGGCTTTTTCAGTTGTACAACTTTCTGTACTAGATTAAACTATTCCACATTACCTACTGCAATCCGTAAAAAATAGTGCACGGTGTAGTGGATTAAT
The DNA here is from genome assembly GCF_024679245.1 of Pseudorasbora parva. Taxonomy (NCBI): domain Eukaryota; kingdom Metazoa; phylum Chordata; class Actinopteri; order Cypriniformes; family Gobionidae; genus Pseudorasbora; species Pseudorasbora parva. Next base: position 25,067,026 of record NC_090188.1, on the reverse strand, counting down.
TTAATGGTGTTTTACTTGTATTTTAGAACAGTTCGAATGTGTTTAAAGCCACATGTCATTATACACACATTCTAACTGTTGTACTTTAAGCGTCCTTCTAGAATCCCTTAGGAACCCAGTATTAACAGTATCAACTGTTCGCCTTTGAACAGATTTTTGTCTGGTGTTGTCATTGTTTACACAGCAATTCCATGCAGTACTACTCATAGTACTATGTAATCTGTAGACTAGCCTTAATAAGGGAGGATACTCCCATGACGACAGCTTAGGCAACAGCTTTGATTAACTGTTTTACACAAGTATAGCATAATTATGGACTATAAAAAGTATTTGTGTGTTTTGTGGGGAGGATAAAAGTGCTAAAATTCAAAGTCCATTTGGCTCACCTGTAAATGTATTCTGATTAAATATGTATAGTTTAACAAATGGGAAAAGTTATCTATTTCCAGGCAACTGAAAAATGGAAACTAATCTTTGTAAGGTAATCTGACTCAACCCACAGGAATATAATTTCACAAGGGCATATGATTATTATCTTACTTCATTTCCTGGTTATCAAATGTTTTAGTTTACACAAAATTGTAAGTTGTCATTATGTATGCCCTTTATGCCATTCTAAATTGGTATGACTTTTTTTTCTTTTGTGGAACAAATATTTTGAAAAATGTATTGTAAATACAATGAGTTATTGAGATCAAAACAATACTGGATACCACTGTCTTTTGTTCTATGAACAAATCTCAAAAATGCAGGGGAGAGCGAGGCATAACCGAACACTGTTTGACTTTCTCAGTTTGTGCAAATCTACTTAGGGTTCAGATAATTGATTTTTTTTCCCACATTAATTTCCCACGTCTAGTACAATGATGTGGTTTTGTTTCATTAATACAGTGTATACAGTCTTGTTCAAAATAATAGCAGTACAATGTGACTAACCAGAATAATCAAGGTTTTTAGTATATTTTTTATTGCTACGTGGCAAACAAGTTACCAGTAGGTTCAGTAGATTCTCAGAAAACAAATGAGACCCAGCATTCATGATATGCACGCTCTTAAGGCTGTGCAATTGGGCAATTAGTTGAAAGGGGTGTGTTCAAAAAAATAGCAGTGTCTACCTTTGACTGTACAAACTCAAAACTATTTTGTACAAACATGTTTTTTTTCTGGGATTTAGCAATCCTGTGAATCACTAAACTAATATTTAGTTGTATGACCACAGTTTTTTAAAACTGCTTGACATCTGTGTGGCATGGAGTCAACCAACTTGTGGCACCTCTCAGCTGTTATTCCACTCCATGATTCTTTAACAACATTCCACAATTCATTCACATTTCTTGGTTTTGCTTCAGAAACAGCATTTTTGATATCACCCCACAAGTTCTCAATTGGATTAAGGTCTGGAGATTGGGCTGGCCACTCCATAACATTAATTTTGTTGGTTTGGAACCAAGACTTTGCCCGTTTACTAGTGTGTTTTGGGTCATTGTCTTGTTGAAACAACCATTTCAAGGGCATGTCCTCTTCAGCATAGGGCAACATGACCTCTTCAAGTATTTTAACATATGCAAACTGATCCATGATCCCTGGTATGCGATAAATAGGCCCAACACCATAGTAGGAGAAACATGCCCATATCATGATGCTTGCACCTCCATGCTTCACTGTCTTCACTGTGTACTGTGGCTTGAATTCAGAGTTTGGGGGTCGTCTCACAAACTGCCTGTGGCCCTTGGACCCAAAAAGAACAATTTTACTCTCATCAGTCCACAAAATGTTCCTCCATTTCTCTTTAGGCCAGTTGATGTGTTCTCTGGCAAATTGTAACCTCTTCTGCACATGCCTTTTTTTTAACAGAGGGACTTTGCGGGGGATTCTTGAAAATAGATTAGCTTCACACAGACGTCTTCTAACTGTCACAGTACTTACAAGTAACTCCAGACTGTCTTTGATCATCCTGGAGGTGATCATTGGCTGAGCCTTTGCCATTCTGGTTATTCTTCTATCCATTTTGATGGTTGTCTTCCGTTTTCTTCCACGTCTCTCTGGTTTTGCTCTCCATTTTAAGGCATTGGAGATCATTTTAGCTGAACAGCCTATCATTTTTTGCACCTCTTTATAGGTTTTCCCCTCTCTAATCAACTTTTTAATCAAAGTACGCTGTTCTTCTGAACAATGTCTTGAATGACCCATTTTCCTCAGCTTTCAAATGCATGTTCAACAAGTGTTGGCTTCATCCTTAAATAGGGGCCACCTGATTCACACCTGTTTCTTCACAAAATTGATGACCTCAGTGATTGAATGCCACACTATTTTTTTGAACACACCCCTTTCAACTAATTCAACTAATTGCCCAATTGCACAGCCTTAAGAGCGTGCATATCATGAATGCTGGGTCTTGTTTGTTTTCTGACAATCTACTGAACCTACTGGTAACTTGTTTGCCACGTAGCAATAAAAAATATACTAAAAACCTTGATTATTCTGGTTAGTCACATTGTACTGCTATTATTTTGAACAAGACTGTATATTTTTTCTTAATTTACCCCGAAAGAATGGAAGTGAAATGTTATAACATGTCCCATAGGTGGGGTACTTTGTAACATGACCATATGGCAGCTTAAAGTTTTATTTGATATAATACAATGACAAACTAAAATATTTTGTCAATAACATACAATTATTAACTTTTTTATATAAAATAATGGACAGCAATCACAATGCAAAACACAACTATACAGCATAGTTCAAAATTATAATGACTAATTTCTGAACATAGACTTAGTCTTTATTCACATTTTTATATTCCAAAGTATAGAATATAAAGATTGTAATATAAAGAATGATCTTAAAACTGTTAAATAATAGATATAAGATTACAATAATATCCAATTTGTCTTATTTTAAATAAACACAAAACAGATGAAAAATAAACTTAAGAAATGTGCTTTTGCTATGGTTAAATAAATGTTGTGGAAGTGATATCTTCTAAAGATTTTTAATTTTGGCACATTTTTCCCTCTATATACTGTTGATATGGCAATGAGTAAATACACTAAGTTTCATCATCCTGGCATGTGTGGAAAGTTGAAATAACCCCGTGTTAGGTTGTAACACCCCTCTGTTCCACAAAACAAGAATAAAAAATAAGTGTTAGAAACAACATTAGGGCAATAAATAACTTAAGAATTTTGTCATTGGAACAATTTGAATCAGTTTCCTTTTTTTAATTTGTTCATTTTTTTATTGTTAAAAAAAGTTAAGCTATGAAAAAATGATGGTTTAGCTGGGAAAGAGTCATTGATGATGGCAAGAGATTGGAGGTTCACAGGTAGAGTTTTATTGGTTTTCTAAATCGTAAAAACAGCAAAACAGCAAGAAGAATGACACTTATTGACATAGAAATTATTGCCACCATCTTCCAGCTTCTATCTCCAGCCTCATTTGAAACTGAAAAGATAAAACAAAGAATCAGGAAAGTAACAGCCTGTAAATCAGCTCTAAAAAACAATAGTGTCATTTTTACTGTAAAGTTAACCAATTGTGAAATGACTGAGTTCAATTCAGCTCTGGAGAAAACAGTGATGTCATCATCTGGCTCGGTTCTCATCCAATCGTGTCAATACAGGCAAATCTACAATATTGCTGAATATTAAGCATCCTACCTCAAAATGTAATTATTATTAAAAAGTATTTACAGTAACAGTACAGTGAAATCAAGCTCAATATATTCAATAACAACAAGAAGGACTCAGACAGCTTGTGTATTGAACAGCTGAAGTCACCCCTGAGCAGCAGGTGAACTGAATATCCAGTAGAGACGAAACTCTGTGCTCACACAGAGGTAAAGTGATACATTTCATAAATGTTTGTTTAATCAGTCCAAAAGAAAATATATTGACCTGAGAAAATGTTGTTTCTGGTTGCCTTCTTAATTAAATGTGATAATAACGTCTACATTCAAATCAATGACACAAAGTAACACGACTGACAGTTACTGCACAAACTAGGTCTTCAAACCGAACTAGTTGTATGAGTTTTTGCAACAAAACCATTGAGAGTAACCTGACGCTGATAGCTGCTTTTTCCCACACACTATTTTTTTTAAAGAAATCTCAGTAACTGTTTTCATGTTAGCATATTTAAGTATGGTTAATTTCATCTGATATTGTTTTTTCTCTCTACTGCTTGAGCAAATAAACCTTGTGATAAAAACCGATGGGATTATCAATGTTTCCATTTCTTCTTTTTATGACGGTCTTCTTCTTGGTTCAATAAACAGGCATTGAGTTAATTTCCTCTTGTGGTTGTCTTTATGAAAGAGCTCTTAAGACAACAGATCTTTTGATTTATAATGTCACCAATCCCTAGCAAAACTAGTTTATAGTTTTATTCTTTTGAGGTAATGTGAGAAGTGTTGTTTTTTTCATTGACAGTCTATATTAATCTTTTTAAAATAAACATGATCTGGCTGGAAGATGTGATGTTCTTTTTCAAATTAGAAAAGATCAGATTTACTCTAAGGGGATCTGTGGACAGGTTTTATTCAAATGGGAACCCATTCTGTCATATTTTAAAAATCTGAAAGAATTACCCAATTGTTAACTTTTAATTTCCATAAATGTATCTCTGTTTTGCTCACACTCATGTTGTGATGCTATTTGATGTTTTGATCATATAGTGTAATTTGTCTCGCAGAATGGCTAAATGATTTTTTCTCTTTTTAAATGTCAGGCTTGTGCAAAATTCAGAATTTCAGAATTGGCCTAAATTCAATTTGAATTGAATTGACTCCGCCCCACAGGAAGTTGAATTTGAATTGGAATGACAATTCAAATAAATTCCACAGCCACACAACAGAAAGAATGTGTTGAGTCTCTCACACACTCAGTGTTAGGAAGGTTACTTTGGAAATGTAATTGCTTACTGTTACAAGTTACCCATTATAAATGGGGTTTGGATTACATTATCAATGCAAAGCAATTGAATTACACATTTTACCTCAGTAATACAACAATTATATTAATTTTGTAATTTAATACAATTTCATTACACGCACTGTAAAAATATTACACAGTATCTACTATCTACTTAAAAAAATGATGGCAACTACATAATATTTAAGTAGTTTTTATGATGAATTCAATCTTATTAGTGGAATGTGCTTTTTCAATTTAAGTTGATTTTGAAATAAATTTATATTATTTAAATAAAAAATTATATATATATATATATATATATACATATATATATATATATATATATATATACATACACATATATATATATATATACATACACATATATATATACATATATATATATATATATATACATATATATACATACATATATATATACACACATATATATATATATATATATATATATATATATATATATATATATATATAGTAAATGGAAATGACCTGTTTATATTTGACTTTCAGTTATGTTATTCAATTAATAATCTGTTTGATGCTGGCACAAGCAGAAACAAACTTGTTATTGCACTGGCATCATCAAAGTTGTTACTCACTGAACAAAGCAACATTCTTCATAATAATAATATTAATACTTGCAGTTATTTACATCACAACCTAACCAAGCTCTACTCCTCTGCACAATGGTAACAGTAAAAACTTCAACATAACAGAAATTCTTTCAAATGTCAAACATAAATGAACATTATACATTAACAGATGTTTCCCTTCACTCAAAAACACATTAAACAACACTTAATTTCAATCTTAATCTCCATTTCCAGCCATATGCAAAGCATGATGGAAACTAACAATGGTGTCTCTAAAAAAACTGCGTACAGGTCCTTCTCAAAAAATTTGCATATTCTGATAAAGTTTATTATTTTCCATAATGTAATGATAAAAATTAACTTTCATATATTTTGGATTCATTGCACACCAACTGAAATATTTCAGGTCTTTTATTGTTTTAATACCGATGATTTTGGCATACAGCTCATGAAAACCCAAAAATCTCAAAAAAAAATTGCATATTTCATCCGACCAATAAAAGAAAAGTGTTTTTAATAAATAAAAAAAAACGTCAACCTTCAAATAATTATGTTCAGTTATGCACTCAATACTTGCAACACCAGCAGCTGACATGGCACCCCAGACCATCACTGACTGTGGGTACTTGACACTGGACTTCAGGCATTTTGGCATTTCCTTCTCCCCAGTCTTTCTCCAGACTCTGTCACCTTGATTTCCGATTGGCATGCAAAATTTGCTTTCATCCGAAAAAAGTACTTTGGACCATTGAGCAACAGTCCAGTGCTGCTTCTCTGTAGCCCAAAAGTGGCTTGACCTGGGGAATGCGGCACCTGTAGCCCATTTCCTGCACACGCCTGTGCACGGTGGCTCTGGATGTTTCTACTCCAGACTCAGTCCACTGCTTCCGCAGGTCCCCCAAGGTCTTGAATCGGTCCTTATCCACAATCTTCCTCAGGGTCCGGTCACCTCTTCACCTCGTCAGTGTTTTTTGCCACACTTTTTCCTTCCCACAGACTTCCCACTGAGGTGCCTTGATACAGCACTCTGGGAACAGCCTATTCGTTCAGAAATTTCTTTCTGTGTCTTACCCTCTCGCTTGAGGGTGTCAATGATGGCCTTCTGGACAGCAGTCAGGTCGGCAGTCTTACCTATGATTGCGGTTTTGAGTAATGAACCAGCCTGGGAGTTTTTAAAAGCCTCAGGAATCTTTTGCAGGTGTTTAGAGTTAATTAGTTGATTCAGATGATTAGCTTAATAGCTCGTTTAGAGAACCTTTTCATGATATGCTAATTTTTTGAGACAGGAATTTTGGGTTTTCATGAGCTGTATGCCAAAATCATCAGTATTAAAACAATAAAAGACCTGAAATATTTAATTTAGTGTGCAATGAATCTAAAATATATGAAAGTTTAATTATTATCATTACATTATGGAAAATAATGAACTTTATCACAATATGCTAATTTTTTTAGAAGGACCTGTAATTGAGCTGAATCTCCTAAAATAAACAAGTAATCTTATTTTCCTTAAAGGTCCACTGAAGTGCCTTGAAACGCGCCGCATTATTCAATGTGTTGTAATTTCCCCTGAAACGGCTTCAGCTGTTAGCAGCTCCTCCACTTTTTTGAGCGCAAGAGCGGACCTTTCTGTTTGGTAAAGCCAGTTTCCTCTAACACTGTTTACCATCATAATCTCCTTCATATCGCTTTGAAAAACAGACTTTATACGCCTCAAATGAAAGCATATTTACACTGAATCGTTTCCTATCATAAAAAGTGTGCTATCTATGTGCCTTTCACAATGTAGAAATTACTAAATGTGTGTTAACAACTGACCGATTTCAGCCGCCGCTTCTGCAGTAAAGGGGGCGGGCTTTAAATTCTAGAGAGCATTTTGATTGGACAGAAGACTTGACGAGAAAGTGAAGTCTGCGATGATGTCACCAAAATCTGAGATTCATTTAAATGGAAGTGGGAGACTGCAAATTTTGAATATCTCCTAAATGCAAATTTTGTCATAGTTTTGGAACATACCAGCTATAACTTTAAGGCTAACACAGTCATACTAAAAGCTAAAAAACTTAAATTTTGATTTCAGTGGACCTTTAATTTTATTAGCTTAATCGGTTCCTCAATTCAAGCCTTAAAATTGCTTACATTTCCTTAAAAAAATTAGGAGAGTGTATCTCTTGATTTTATTTCTTTACAACACTGAACCATATTTCTTAAGAAAAAAATGCACACCATTTTTAATTATCACCTTAATTTTTTGTGTGAAAATTACAAGACCCATGATTCATTTTTTACACTGTCACCCTTCAACCCTGCAAACATTTTGTTCTAAAATACAGATAATGATTGATTTAAATAAATTACCCCCTCAATGTTGTTTAATTAGTTTTGTTCCAATGTTATTTTCATTTCAAAGTAAAATAACTTTTAAATAAAAAAAATTCTATTTAGCCTTTGTAACCAGATAGTATTTTGTTGTACCTACACTGCATGGGGAAGAAATGTTTGGGACTTGGGGTGGGGGATTGTCATAGTAAAAATAGGAGGAAGAAAAATGTAACTTTCATTGATTTACTGTATGTTGACTAACTCCTTCAATAAAAAAATAAAATAAACATGATCTCATGCACACGGACGGACATAGCCTGCAGAATTGGAATGAATTCATAAAGCTCCAAATTCACAAATTAAATTTGATAATACCGCCACTGTTCATTTCACTGTGTTTAAATCCATTCATACAGCACTTATTCAATGTCACTTTCATAGAGACTGTGAACATATTATATACAGCCTACTACATTAATTATGGACATTCATAGCTATTTTGGCTGATATACTTCCACTTTTTGTGGAATTGAATCCACAAAGCACTGCCTTCAGCACTGCCACTCTGAGCTTGATTGCTTTTCCTGAGGTAACCCCCCCCCCCCCCCCCCATTACCATACGGACAAAGAAATGTAGACATAATTTCATATATACATAAACAAATGTGGAAATATATAAATGTGAAATACAATTATGTATAGGTAAATCGCATTATGAAATAAATGCTTTTCTCTAAATCACGTTGGCCATTATTATTGGCACCCTTTTATTAAATACTTTTTGTAACCTCCTTTTCCCAAGATAACAGCTCTGAGTCTTCTTCTATAATGCCTGGTGAGTTTAGAGAACGCCTGACAAGAGACCAGAGACCATTCCTTCATACAGAATCTCTCCAGATCCTTCAGATTCACAGCTCCATGTTGGTGCTTCGCTCCAGTTTCCTCATCTCATTTTCTATAGGTATCGGGTCAGGGAACAGGGATGGTCATGACAGAAGCTTCATTTTGTGCTCAATGACACATGTTAGTTTTGATGTTTGTTTTGGATCGCTGTTCTGATGGAAGATCCAACCACGGCCCATTATAAGATTTCTAGCAGAGGCCGTCAGGTTTTGATTCTTTATTTGTTGGTATTTGCTAGAATCCATGATATCATGTATCTGAACAAGATGTCCAGAACCTCCAGAAAAAATGAAAAAAAAACTATGCCCACCACATTAAAGATCCAGCAGTATATTCGACTGTGGGCGTGGGGTACTTTTATCTCTGTTTGCACCAAGCATATCTAATGGGTTTGCTGCCAAAAAAGCTCTTTTAATAGTTTTATCTGACAATAGAACCAGGTCACTTTTGAAGTTCCAGTCTTATCTGATAACTGAATATAAACAACTGGAGTTTTTTAAATGAATGAGTACGTTGTTTTTTTTCTTGAAACCCTCCTATATTCTTTGGTTTCACTCATTTTGATGAATGATTAAGGGAATTTGGCCTTTGTGTTTCCTCATATTTAAACTGTGAAATAAGACACCATAGCTAGACAGTCACCTGGTGTGCTAATTTTTTAAAAAAAAATATTAATTGGAATATACTTCAGATATATTTTACTCATAAAAATGGAAAATCCTGTTGTGCCAATAATTATGGCCAATGTGTTTTGGAGAAAAAAAAATTCATAGTGTAATTTTCCCCCAACTTTCCATTCTTTTACTTCAATGAAAGGTTAGATTTTTTATTTTATTTTAGAATTATTTTTTACAGCCATCTTTGATCATATTTACCAGGGGTGCCAATAATTCTGACCACAACAGTAAATTAGGAAATAAAAGCATAAATTCTAATAGAAGAATTTATTTCATATGCTTATTTATTTATTTATTTATTTAAAGTGATAACCTTCTGGCATACTCTTAGTTCAGCGTGAAAGAGGGTCTTTACCATAGCTGAAGGTCACCGGTCTCTGAAGGTTCTGGTTCAGGAGGGGGTTCTTCAATGTAAATGTGACATTACCCACTGGCTTCTGCGCCTTATAGCTGCTCTTAACGAAATAAAGCCCATCTTCTGTCTGGTCATGGAGCTCCAGATGATAGCTGAGGTTCTGGCCGTGTTCTCCCAGCCAGATCACCTCAGGTTTGGGGAATCCGTCTGTCTCAAACTGCACCGTCACAGTTGAGGAGTTCACATGAATGTTCAACCTAGGTTCAGAGTAAAGAGCTGAGAAATACACAATCGGAGATTAAGTTTAGTATCCCCAGAAAGCAAAGATGCACCAATAGTAACTTTTAGTCATTTTTTAAAACGTCCTAAAGAATGTCCTTTTCTCCATGACTCTGGACTGAATTTGTTGGACATTATATTACAGGCATTTGACTACACAAATTGGCACACATTCAAATAAGGCTACAGATAATTAAATGTCAGTTACTGAAGTCACTATATTGTAACGTTCAGAAACATTCTTTTGATTGCCAAGCTATAATAATAACAAGGCATAAAGTCCTTTAAGGTAAATATATTCTATAGTCTTTGTTATAATCCAGCATACCCCCATATTTCAGCTCTATCTGAGCTTTTCCAGTCCCTTTAGCACTGCTCACATGGCACAGGTACTGACCCACATCCTTAGGTCCAACTGAATTTATTCTAAGAGAGGCCTTTCCTTTACCAAGCTCTGAAATAAACAACGATGTCCGATTATGGTATTCTGGACTCTGGCGGTCCAACTGGTCCTGTTGATAATAAAAGCTGTGAACGACACGTGAACCCCGTTGCCAGGTAACAACCAGGCTGGACAGGTCAGGATCAGGTGTGAACTCACAGACCAGTACAGCTGGACAACCCCGGATTGCCACCAAACCCCTGTCAGGAACATTCACCCTAAAAGAGACTAAAAGAATGTGGTCTGGCTTTAAGTTTAATGTAAGATATGTTGTTATTTACAAAAACTAAAAACAAAGATTTTGTAGCTCGTTTTCAGGGTTGAATCATTATTTTGACCACTATAGGCTAAAATAAAAACACCAACAACAGCATGGCACTTAATGAGATCTCACTCGAGAGATTCACTTTAACAAAGTAGGCTAGTTAATAAATAAACATAAAACATATTTTTGACAAATATTGTAATGCATCCTACAATGAAAAATAATTAATCCACGGATTACTATTATTTTAATTTCTATGCTGCCAGATGCAACTGCTTAAAACTAATGGTTGTAAGGTTCATAATATACATGTAAAAACATTAGATTATAAATTGTTTTTTTTTTCTTACCAGCACCTATGATCCACAGCAAACACAAAAGAAACATCTTTGAGGTGAGGCTTTTGTTTTTTGTAGCAACAGCACGACCGTTTTTTTCGTTAAACGTTGCTGTTATTGCAGAGATACCTTGGCATGCATGCTTAAATTCATATCCATTTTTTCATTAAAAGGGGTTTAATGAGTATATATATATCAGTATTTCCAATCTAGTCTTCAGCGTGCTACGGACCTGTAAAAATCAACATGAAATAGTCTTTTGAAAAAAAGTTACCTAGCGTGTATTTATATTAGCTACTATAAAATATTAACTCAGTGTGTTGTACAGTAAGCTATGTCCCACACTGCACACTGCACGTCCGTCACCGAGCGCGGCACGCCCCCTCAGCCGGGGCTGGGTGGCAGAAGAGCTGCTGCGTACGGAATTACCTTTGTCTCAATAAAACTGAACGAAACTTTATAAAACTAAACGAAACTTTTTCAGAAACTATCAAAAATATACCTTTACAAAAGAAGAAAAACACATTGCACAGGTTTTAATGAAATGCAATGTTAACTAAGGTCTTTTATTTTAAAGGTTTTGTGACAGCGACAATGCGCGCATGCGCAGAGGTAGTTTCTTTTACTTGGAGAAGAGTATAATGGTGTCAGCAGGTAAGACGGTCATGTATGTTGTTGTTTTACAAAGGTTTAGATGAGTTGAACTCGGAGCCACATTTTAGTATACTACTCGTAGCTACGTTTACCATATTTTCTATTACAGTATGGTTCTGAATTCAGCAATAGCCAGTGTCTTCCACAAGTGTGTCTGCTTAGCTGTCCTGTTTTTAAATAAATGTATTTATGTGTTGAATTGTATGTTTATCTCATAAACGTTCTCTCCAGGTGAAGTGCTTTGTCTGTTGTTGGTCGCGATCTTGTGGGGAGGAACAAACCCGTTCCTGAAAAAAGGCACAGAGGGCATTGAAGAGGTTCAGAGGGAAAACAAACTGCTCCAGTTTTTGACTGAGATCAAATTCCTTTTTCTTAATCTCAATGTGTGTGATTATTTTATGCATGTATAGTGTGTATCAATATATGTTGCTTATAATTGGATCATTTCTGTATATTTAATTACATTTTTTTAATATATATATTATTTGTGTATAGTATCTGGTGCCATTCTTGTTAAACCAAAGTGGATCAGTAGTGTTCTATTTCACTCTCGCTTCTACAGGTGAGACATACATGTCTTGGTATTGACTACTTGTGTTCAGAATTTTTTATGTCTTAATCATGGTGAGAGTAAATAGTGTTGATATGGGTGTTTTTGTGTTGTAGATTTATCTCTGGCTGTGCCCATGGTGAATTCCCTCACATTTATGTTCACATTACTAATGGGTAAATTTCTTGGAGAAGAGTTTGGAGGAAAGAGTAAGTAGCTTTAATAACATCACTCTCTCTCTTTCTATAGTCACACAGGTCTTTCACTCTGTCTCTCTCAATGCAGGAGCTCTGCTGGGAATGTTACTCATCATGTCTGGAGTGACTGTGTGCGTCCTAAGTTCTGTCTCCGAGACGAACGGCACAGGGCTCCGCAACACAAGTGACCACTAAAACATGCCACAGGACTGGAAGGTGAATGAGGAGAAAGCTTGGACCAATGATCTGTTCCAGCCGGAACGATATCTGTGCTGCTTCTTTTTCTGTGTAGTCTGTTTTGTGAACTTTTACAGGAGAATTGTATTACAGGAGAAAAAGATGTATGAATTTATATCTGTACCTGAAATATGTTTGGTGAAATCCAAATGTTTTGCACTTTAATTGCCACCGTGGAAAGACAAAAGACTTAAGTGTATGTGGGTTGTGGAACATACTTGTAGCCTACATATTCTTTTATTAACGTAAGTTTATATGGATTTTTATTAGTAATGTGAAAGTGACCAGTGTTTAAATACCTTTATTTTAAATGTCTTTTACATTCAGAGGTCATATTTTGTTAAAAATAAGAAATAAAAAAAGCATATTTTTTTAGTGAATCTGCATGCTGTGATCACTGTTACTTTGCAGGGTACATTATTTTAAATGCCATCATTTCACCAAAATAATGTCAATTTCATAGCGACCTTCATGTTCAGAGCATATGTATGGATTGGGAAGGTGTATCATCCTCTTCAGCTTGGAGAGGGTGCTCAGCATCCCGGTCTGTCTGTTCCTCATGGGAACCCCAAGTCTGATACACACACAGAGAGAGCAAGACAATTTTTTATGGTTAAAGTAATCAATGTTTACACATAATTCTAATAATGACTAAATATGTATGGTATGGTTGCAACAAAAAAACTACACCATATGTAATCGATATTAGACTATACAAAAGTATACATTAAGTATTATTGGCTACCACCAGCAATTGGACATCAGGCCAATAGACATGGCACCACTTCACTACATTAAATGCATTAAATATATTGTTTACAACTCTTAAACTGACTGGTTATTTCTGTGTTTCTTTACTTCGTGGGGAATGTTCAGACACCCTGAGTGATGATGATGAAGATCTGGAATGCCGTGTGTCGGACTCCTAAACAAGAACAAAGAATTATGCAGACCTGAAGAAAAACTGCATAATTTAATGAGACTACATGATAATCCCTCAAAGCTGATTTAGATCCACACGAGCCTAAGGGAAAACACTTTTAAGATGTTCAATGCACATTGTCTTACAGCGCCATGTTTGTTTGCATCGTGGTGGGACTCTTTGCTGGACATGTATCCCCGCTGTGTTTCTCTCTGCAAAGCTGACGTGTCATCCCATGCCTCCCTCTCAGACACTACAAACTCTTCCTCTCTGTTCTCATTGGAGAGATCAGCGGATGGACTGTGTAGTTCACCTGAATGCTTCTTAATTGGAACAAATAGTGTTATTTTATGACTTATCAAGTTGTCACTACTTTCACGTGCATATCACACACTTACATGATTTGTACTGTCTGGGTCAAACTGATTTCTTTCATGAAGCTCTTCTTCCTCCACAATATCTGCTTCTCTCTGAAATTGTAACAATTTTAGAAAAGACTAGATGAGATGAGATGGGGCAAAACAAGTGAGAGGTGTACCTGGTCAATGGGAAGCTCTACAGCTGTGTTTTCATCCTCTGCGACCTCCTCAGCACCTCTAACCTCCTCCCTCATACTTCTCTTAGAGGCCTTAAACACACTCTGCTCATCTGACACAATTAAAAAATATTGCACAAAAGAGGCCGCAACAGGTAAATAAACAAGGGAGTTACATTTTATTCAGTAAGTATTTTTTTGTTCAACATTCACCTGCTGTGGCTTTAGGTGGGGGTCTGTGTGTGGGTGGGTGTCTGCGAACTCTCACAGGTCTGGCGTAGAAAATAGAGTTCTCCTCTCTTTCTCCTCTCCTTCCTCTCCTCTTAACCAGCTGAGGGGCGCTTTCTCGCTCCACCTCATCTCCCGTGGACTTTACACGCCTGCCTTCCCTCTAAGCAGACACCATTCACACAAGATACGCTATTTTCAATAATGCGGGTCAACGATCTGAAGCCCTTTTGGGTTCGGTTGAATGATGCTCTAGTTTAAAGCACGGATAAAGATTTGTGGATTTAAAAAAGTACATTGTATAAAAGGGAAACACAAAGAAAAAGAAAACCGATTGTTTTTTTGTTTTTTTTACCTCAGGTGAATTCAGGAGGGTGGAGTCACTGTGGCTGTCCTGGGGAAAAATCTTTCTACTCTCAGTCGGATCGTCATAAGAGAACAATAACGAACTTCAATAGACCAAATTGTCTTATGAAAATGTTAATCATTAGTCTGAAATATCCAGCGTCGGTCCACAAGTATCACATTAAAAAGTCAAAATCGATCTAATTGAAACCTGGGAATAAACTTTGGAGGGAAAAAATCATATATTTATAATGATTTGTAATATACCCCCCCAACCCACTGTATTAAGTGTAAATATTACCTCAATTCTTCTCTGTAATCCTCTGTCTCCTGCAAAATGTCTACAGTGAAAGACAGACAGATCCTATTTAACATGGTTTCATTTAAACTTAACACTACAATTCGAAAGTGTGGGCTCAGTAAAAAATAATAACAAAGAAAACAATACTTTTATTCAGTAAGATTGCATTAAATTGATCAAAAGTGACAGTAGACAAACATTTATACTGCTCTTTTAAATGTTTTATTTCAAAGAATTGTAACAAGATGTTAAGCAGTACAACTGTTTTCTTGTCTGGCTATCACCAGACCAAGCTCAATCTTTTAAGACTGAACATTGGTCTGGGGAGTCTGCTCTATATTTTCTTCTGCACAAGAGGTGTGGCATCAATGGGCATAATTCAAATAACATGCAATTGGATAGTCCTTCAACCAAACAGACCACAAGAGGTGTGATCAACAGGCTGTTCTCTATTCGTCATTGTGTTAAACCCACCAATAGCACGCCAGGTGGATAAGCCAGTCTGATCGGTTCCCGGAAAATTGTAAGAGAAGCAGTAGAAATGAATGTATAGATTTCCAACCTGAGCTGCAGCAAAATCAAATCGCCAGCAGATCAGCCTGGGTTTACCCAGTCTAGCTGTTTTCAACATTCATAATGAGAAATGTTTCCTGATACACTAAATCAGCATACTAAAAAGATTTCTGAAGAATCACTGAAAACTGGAGTAGCATTGCCATCACAGAAAAAATGCATTTAAAATTGTAATAATAGTTCAAAATATTAGTTTACTAAATTTTTGATCAAATAGATGCAATCTTGATGAGCTTAAGGGACTTCTTTCAAAAAAATATTATATAATTATTATTTTTAAAATCTTACCGTCCCCAAGCTTTTAAACAGTAGTGTATGTGCAAAAGAATAAGAGTATTGTTATCTTAATTATCCACCCTCATCATCACCTGTCCGCGCTGCTGCCTGTTGCTTTGTTTAGCAGGACCTCTACATATGGGAGTTTCTTGAATCTCTCTGTTCCAACAGCAACATAGCTTTGCCCAGACTCCAGCTCCTCTGTGGAGGTCACAGTGAAGCCCTCCAGAGTACAGAGCCTGAGAGATCAGAGGTGAAATGATTGTGGGAATCAAAACAACCTCACCATGTATGAAGACTTGCTTTATACGCTCATCGTAAAACATACAGCATGTCTGTTTTGATCACCTGCGAACAGCTCCTGTGCGAAGCATGGCTTTTTCCGAAATTAGGCTCAGGATCTGCTCTAGATTTTTCTTCATGTGTCTGGGAATGATCAGACGCATGGCAGGACTGAGGAGGTCCCCGTTCCTAAATACACTGAATATATGAGATGGAGAATGAAGAATAAGTTAGGATTTCTCTGAAAACATGAGAAAAACTGGATTAACAGAGAAAAGGCAAAGCATTTAAATGTCTGAGTTCTCACTGTATGATGCAGGGCAGAGTGATGACCTTCCTCCATTTAGCAGATACATTAGGTCTGACAAGTGCTTTATTCTGTGAAAAGAGTATTTATTATTAATTGACAATTATATTATTTTTGTCTATAACAATGAGAATACTTGATTCTGATTAATCAATCGCAGCATTCTAAGGTCAAATATATTTGTATAGTGACCATTAAACTGTAAATTAATTCTCAGGAAACTAATTTCCCACACAGTTTCAATCATTTCTTTCATATCACTTTGGATCCTCTTAAAGGGATCATTTAACCCAAAATGAAAATTCTGTCATCATTTACTCACCCATGTTGTTCAAAACCGGTATGAATTTCTTTCTTCTGTTAGACACAAAAGAAGATATTTCAAGGAATGTTGGTAATCAAACAGTTAAAAGTAGCCATTGACTTCCATTGTAGGAAGTCAAAAAAATATATACTATGGAAGTCAATGGCTACCATCAACTGTCTGGTTAACAACATTCCTTGAAATATCTTTTGTGTTTAACAGAAGAAAGAAACTCATACCGGTTTTAAACAACATGAGGGTGAAAAAAAGATGATGATTGATTATAAAAAATGTGCACATCAATATTTCATGTCCAATTCTTTATTTGGGAAGTAGTGTAATAAGCAGGATAATGTGCAGTCAGTGATTTTCCAATGTAAATCAAATATGTTGACGCTGAGTCAGTGTCCCCTGCTCTCAAGGCTATATTTAACAGTGGTTTTAGCAGTTCTATGTGCAGCATTAAGGGGTCAGGCACTTAAACATGTCCTAACAAGCTTTCTAATCTGATAACACTAACAGCGTGTCTCCCCTGGCCTTCTATTGTTGGAAGGGACAATAACACCCCTTTCTCCCTCTCCTCCTCTTTATGACACACTTTAGCTAAACATCCACAGCAACATAAAACACAACATAACACACCAGTACACAGACAAACATGATTTTTGACACGTAATAACATATATCAACTTTAGAATGTGCAAATGTGATATATAGCTTAATTAAATTTAAAAAGCAACAAATCAGTAATAAGAACTGAATTGATGTACCTGTGTTGATTCCACAGCTCTCAACATTGGACCTTTCTTCAGTCCGGCACTCAGATAACTAAAAACATACAGAAAAGACAAACAAATATGATGCATGTTTTAGCCATTTATCATAATATTAAGCTTTCTCCACAATAAATCTAGTATCTAGTTTATTGATGCATTATCCTATATTAATCCCATTAACATATAGTATTTATGAATATTTAGATTTATTAATATATTAGCTAATATATTAAAACATACATGTATTAAATATATATAAATGTAATTTTAGATATTTTCATATTTATTGTAGTTTTAATAATTGTTATGTGCTTTTTGTCATTTTCACAAGTTATTATATATATATATATATATTCTATTTCAATACTTAAGTTTTAGCTTTTCATCTAAAACTTTTATTTAATTTTCAGCTTTGTTTCAATTATTGAAAATTATTTTTCATTTTAGTTTTAGATAATGACAACACTGTCTTTGAAGTTTTGATATTTAATGTAATAAAATACATTGATAAATGTGGCTGAAGTAGTTAAATGTGGATCAGACCAAATGGTTCCCTCAAAGTAAAGGACAGAATAATTCAGAATATTTTCATTCTAAATGAATTCACACTTACTCCAGTTTCTTAAAGCGCTCAGACCCTGCAGCCACATATTGTGCCCCTTGTTCTAGGTCAGTGAGGTCCGTGACCCGGTGGCCGTAGCGTGGCGTATAGAGAGTTCGAACAGCCAATGGAGCTCCGATACTGAGAGTGATATCATTAAGGAATGCATCCATGGAAGAGATTTGCCTTTGGTTGACCACAAATCTCCTTCCTGATCCAGAAAGACATCCATATACACACATATATGAAATGACACATACTTATATATATTATATATATATATATATATATATATATATATATATATATATATATATATATATATATATATTCTTTTTTTCTTTAGAAAACTTCAACCATACATATTTGTTACCAGCCATGAAATTATAAATGAATCCTTCAGTAAAGAGCAATTAGTGATATACTGGTGAATATAGAATAGATTTTTACTCGCATTTGCCCAAATATCCCAACAAGGATAGTAAAACCTGAGATCACCTACATTGTGGGGACCAGCCAGTGGTCCCCATAATGTAAATTAATTTATAACAAACTAAATTATGTTTTGTTTTTTTTAAATGTAAAAATGCAAAATGTTTCCTTTGATGGGTAGGTTTAGGGGCAGGGGCAGTGTAGGGGATAGAATCTACAGTGTAAAATCCATTACGTCTATGGAATGTCCCCACAATTCACAAAAACACAACTGTGTGTGTGTGTGTGTGTGTGTGTGTGTGTGCTTTGACAGTGGAATACTGCAATTATACAAAAATAAATAAAAAATATCTGTTCTAGAACCTGTTCTAACCTGAAAAGAAGGGGTCTCCATTTCTGTAGACCTTCACACTCTTGACTGGAGGCAGGTGACTAACACCAGTGGATGCCATGATCCTAAACTAGATACATTAAAACACACCTGTAAAATAAACAAATAGAGATTAACCCCTCAATAGGATAATTTACACATGCGATCAAAATGTAAATACATTTGTTAACAAAACTGCTGAAATACGGATCCAAACCTTACAGAAAAACTTGATCTGAAAAAAATTGACAGCTCAGAGATGCACTCGCATCCTCATGCAAATCCACATACTCACAAAAATACTTACAAAGGAAACTTATATTATCCAGTTGGAGGAAAACACAGCCAAGATCATTTGGTGGTCTGTTACTTCCAGTGGCGCTCGTTTTTTTATTTATTTCTAGTAAAGCTCTGAGTGTGAGAGAGTCAAACACATCAGAATCCCTCCCTTTCGCACACAGAATAAAATGTTTCCTGGTTGCCATGACAGCATTACTAACTATGGCGGCGGCCTTTGTGGGGCTTTACAATCAACAACAGACGAAGAGGACGAGGGAGGGGGAAGAGAGAGGGCAGCAGAAATACTACTTCAATTTATTAATTACACAACCAAGACCATTTTACTTATATTTCTCAAAAGTTAAAATGAATCGCTTTATTCTACCCGAATAAATAAGTTTATAACAGGGCATCTCTAGGGTTGCGCGAAAATATTAGTGTGACGTGTTGTCCTTGGAGAATTATGCCTCTTATATTATCACCTACAGACCAGAAACCTTTAAACACAGGGACGTAAAGAACCTCTGTGGAGAGATAATGAAGAAAAAAATACCTTTCGTTTATTATTTGCAATAAATATAAAACAGCTGAGCAAGCCTTATTGGAGTAAACTGCCACATCAGATAAAACATTATGTTGCAATGTAATTAAATAGAAATTCAGTCTGTTGCCAAGTCAATTTTATTTGTATAAAATTAAAAAACAAATCATGAAATTAGCATTTATTATGGAATTCCAAAGCTGACATAATTATAAAGACATATATACAATATATTTATCTATATTATATATCTATTGAAAAATTAAGTCTTTATACTTTTATTTCCTTATTTATATATAATTGAATTTTTCTCCCAAATGTATTTATAATATATATATATATATATATATATATATATATATATATATATATATATATATATATATATATATGTATGTATCTGTGTGTGTGTGTGTATATATATATATATATATATATATATATATTTAGAGAGAGAGAGAGAGAGACAGAGAGAGAGAGAGAGAGACAGAGAGAGAGAGAGAGAGAGAGAGAGAGAGAGAGAGAGAGATTATATTGCGATATATGGAATACAATGATATCAAGAATCTGTATAATAGATGGAAAAAATAATTGTCAGAGTTAAAATTCATATCACAACAATTTAAGAAAGCAGCTAAACTCAGTTTAAAATAAATGACATAATACTTCTTATAGCATATTGTACATATTTACAACTTTGGTGTACAAGTTTCATCCAAAAACTTGGATAACAGATAATCTTCCATTAATTTAACAGTAGTGGCTTACTGTGATACAGAAAAATAAATATCAATACCAAGTGCAAATTATATTTATTTATATTTATTTCTGAAATGTAATTTGTACAAAAATACAATCTCTTTTTAACGCAGACAAATTTATGTACAAAAAAAAATAAATAAACATGATTTAAAACAATTCTTAAACATCCTGTGCTGTAAATTTTACAAAGAAATTAGAAAACTTCTCTTAAAATGTTGGTCCACTTCAGGCTTTCAGTGGGACACATTCATTTTCTGTTTGAGGGTGAGATACTGCAAAGGAGCAGAGCAGATACATTTTCTTAGTAGACTAAAACACACAAATTATAAATGTATGTGTAAATATTATATATATATAAATAAATATATATATATATATATATATATATATATATATATATATATATATATATATATATATATATATATATATATATCAAAATTGTTGAAAACACGTGGTCAAAATTGCTTTTCTCCAAAACCCGTTGGCCATAATTGTTGGCACCCTTTTATTAAAGGGGGGGGGGGGGGGGGGGGGGGGATTCGGTCAATCTCATGTCAGTCTTGAGTACCTATAGTATAGTACTGTATCCTTCATATCGCCGAAAAGTCTTTAGTTTTATTATATTTATAAAAGATAGGCGGTACCGAGTCCTATCCGAGGACAAGTGGATGGAGGCGTATCGTGTGGGCGGAGCTAAAGAATCACGAGTACGCGCAGCTATTGCATGATAGCGTCAGAAAGCTGTGACATTCTCAAGTGTGGAAAAGAAAAAACGTTACCCTAAATAAACCATGGCTATCAATCAGATTCAGTTAATACATATATGATCCAGAATTGGATCTGGAGGCTGAAATAAATTGAACAGGAGAAACAGCAACAGCAGGACGTCCGTCTCTGAGGTATGTACTATATTTAGTGGCTTGTCAACATTTGTGAGTGTTTACTCGTGGTTTATGAGGACATAATTTGGTTTATGGACTACTGTATGCAACTAAACTTTAGCAGTAGCAAGCAAAACGGTTTTGCGCGTCAGACTAGTGTATAGAAAAACAATGTTGTAGCGCATTTGAATGAAGAAGCACCCCATTCACCACAAGCACCCATCTTCAGTTCACCACATTCATTCTCTATAGGGTTCAGGTCAGGGAACTGGGACAGCCATGGCAGAAGCTTCATTTTGTGCTCAGTGAGTCAGTAACACATTTGTGTGTTGATTTTGATGTTTGTTTTGGATCGCTGTCCTGATGGAAGATCCAATCAGGGTCTATTATATGATTTCTAGGAGAGGTGGTCAGGTTGATTTTTTTATCTGTTGGTATTTGCTAGAATCCATTATACCACGTGTCTGAACAATATGTCCAGGACCTCCAGCAAAAAAATAGGCCCTCAACATTAAAAGATCCAGCTGTATTTTTAGCTGTGGGCATGGGTACTTTTTATCCCAGTGTGCACCAAACACATCTGGTAGATTTTCAATGAAAGATTTTTGTGATTTTCAAAAAAATAAAAGATCAAAAGGATAAACAATGCAGATCAATTTTTTACAGACATGTTTGATCATATTTACCAGGGGTACCAACAATTTATATTTATATATATATATATATATATATATATATATATATATATATATATATATATATATATATATATATATATATATATATATATATATATATATATATATAATTAAAGTTTAAGTTTTTAAAACTTTTCTCACTTTCTTTCTGCTACTGATGGCTTGCTGGATCCACAGCAGCTCCATGGCCAAAGTGCTCCGCTGCTGCTTCAGAGAGTCAGGAGTGAGTCCGGTGTCTTTCAAAACTGAACGCATAGTTGGACCTGCCAAAAACAAAACGCAAACACAAATTCAAGTGGTAAAAAAATAAAAAATAAATCTTTGTATCCTTTTTTGCCAATTCTCTTCTCACAGCACCTGTCTGAAATAAGATGCTGTGACTAACATCTGAATTCACAGCACTGCAAAGTGTAGTAGAATCATCTGTCAGGTTCTCTCCTCTCTTGTCCACAATACCCTCCATAGGTGTAGAACTGTCTCTGCTGGCCATTTCAGGAGCTTCGTCTCTCTCTGGTACCGGGATTTCAGACTGTGGGAGATATTTCTCACTGTCCTCATTTTCTATCTTCCGTTCACTTTCAGCGTCATCCTGGAAGCCATGGCACTGAAACCTGGTGCGTTCATACTGGAGCAATAGGCTTTCCTATAGATCACATTATACATATCATTATGCAATGACGTAAATATTGATCATAACTGATATACATGGAATCAATCAATCATCAGATGAGGTGTTTTTGATAGTAAATTACACAAGAAGATATTGAAAAATATTAAAAGTGAAAACGAAGGCATGTTGTTTTTAAACTGTAAGAGAAATTATTAATTAATGACACACAAGCTCACAGTGTCAGTAAAGTGAGGTTTGGGAATGATGTGTCCTCTCCACTGCAGGTGATCCAGTCCTCCGTCAATCTCTCGCACGATGTCCTCAAACTGAGTCTGAACCAAACTCAGACCCTGCCTCATCACATAACCGCGACACTGAGCCTGGAAAACACGAAACACAATTTCAGCTTTACTTTCCTCATTATGGGACTAAACTAAGATCAGCTATACTCATGTTTATTTATGAAGCACAAATGTTTGCTTAATTTGTAATCTTATAGTTTTTAATGTACTGACTGGAGAAAAAAGGGCAAGTGTCTACACTCCTGCTCCAAAAATGTCGATTAACGACTGTAAACAAAAATGAACTAGCCTGGATACTCATCCAACAGACAATTAAATAAATGATTGAACACGTGCACAGTAACTTTACAAACTGAATCAAAATAATAATAATAATACCTGAAAATGAGTTAATATCTGAATCAATTTCTGTTCGTTCATAGCGCCGACTGTTTGAACGGCTAAGTGTGTATTTCTTCCCCTACAGAGACACCGAGGATCAGGCTCGATTGCAGCTCACGATCGCCACCCGCTGTTTGGAAGGGTTCGTTAATAGGGTCATTCCTGTTTTATTTATTTTTTGGTCATTCCTGTTTTGCAGTACATTACTGTCCCAATACCCCAACATGTATACGTTTTTAATATATTGGATAAAATATTGAACTCCCAATTTAATATATTTTTTTCCCTTTAGCACAATTTAGTGAAAATAGAGGTGAATAAGAAACACAACACTTCAGTTTGTGCAAATAATGCCATTTTGCTAATTATTAATAAATAGTTTAGGTGTTTCTCGAGTTTTTCCCCTTTCTCTACAATCTCTCTCTACTGCATGTCTTGTATTTGTTTTAATTCATTAAACTGCTTGCACTACCTATTACTTGATGATCCCATAATTGCACAAGTAAGTCCAAAGTCAAAGTGAGTTAATTGTTGCATTAAGTTTTATTACTTAAAGCACACAAATAGAAAATATTTTCTATGCATTGATAAGACATTGGCAAAAAAAAAGTGAAGCACACGCATATTTTTCTTTTGGAAATAATTGAAATTCACAGAAATAATACAAATGTAATTTTTAAATGATTATTTAAAATGCTTTAGACTCAGGCAATGAGGGAAGAGAAAACAGCCTTTACATGCTGATGCAGGATCAGATTCCTGCCATGAATCAAACCTTACATCAATTTAAACATACTTATCCTCAGTTGCAACAGTATTGATTCTCTATTGAAATAGTTGGAGGTAGGCATAGCAGAGGTCAGCTGTGAAGTGAAGTTACTGCATTATGAAATATGTATAAAAATCAAACAGGTGTATCTTTTACTTTTCCCTAAACCTGTTCATTTGTAGTGCTGATGTTTTAGAAGAAACTGGTGTTAAATGGGAAGACTGGCTTTTTATCCGGGGTTATAGTTAGTGAGCTTGTACTACATTATGTACTATGTAACATTTTTCACAGCAGTTTTGTGCTTTGGAGACTGCAAATCTACAAGTTTTAAATACAATCTTGAAGAAATGGAGGAATTCCCAACTCCTCTCTAATTCTAGAATCTCAATTTTTCTAAAACCTGAAATTCGACATGCCTGATCATATTGTTTTCAGTGTAGTTTATACAAAGATAACAAACACACAAATACTATACATTTCCATCAGTTCCATATAGAATAACAACATACTAAATGTTCTTATATCAACATAGCTATTTAAAAGTCTACTTTACAAACATGGCATGTAACATTATTCGAAATAACTGTACTTCAATTTTAATGTACAAGCATCTACAAAAAGACTCAGTTCCATCATTTGGAGTCCCATGAAGACCTTACAGTAAAACAATCAATGTAATCTAGACACTGAGAAGAGGCACTAAGATCAATGATCTCAAGCAGTCCTGAGTGAGTTTATAGCTACTCCACAGCCATTTACAACATCATTCCAGAGAACACCGACTAACTACAAAATGAAAATCCATTGTGTATGTGCTGATTGACTGATAACGTATATGTCGTTAATAAATAATGTTAATCTATTCTCCTTCATGTAATGTTAATCTTCTCCTTCACTTCTGTTACTGTTGATCTAATAATTCTAGATCTCTGGTTTTTGAAGTCTGTTCTTGTTTAACCAAGTCAGTCTTTACCAGTGATTAATGAACCTGTGAAATCAACTAATTCAAAACCTATTTATCCCAAATTAAACATTAAACAAAAATGGCTTTCTAGCTTAATATCATTGACATTTTTAAACGCTAAGACTTGAATAGTTTTGCTGTTGAATTTCATTCACATGGAGAACGTGCTTTGATGTCGCTGCCGTCCCTTAGCATTGCATTAGCCACGGATCACGATAATGGCGCTCATTAACTTGCAGTTGAGTTGTAGCCATGGCAACTTGGGCTTGCACAGTGATTTGATGGTCGGCTGTGTTTGGTTTCCTGCTTCAGGTGCTGGAGGTCTTCGGTAAGTCTTGATTTTCTGCCAGATGGAGTTTCTGTCTGGTTAAATAACATTAAGGAGATATGCGCTGCTAATGTACATCTAATGCACAAGCTCTGGAGGTCCTATTACATATAAGAATACTGACTCCAATATTCTTTCTGCACATAGAAATGCATGAATCTATTTAGCTTCCATTAGGACACATCTGATCTAAGGTGTTTTGAGAAACACAATCCATGCTCTTACTAAAACTAAAACTAAGTGCTTAGCTGAGAACACCCTCTCTGGATAAACACCATAATTTATCATTTTTCACAAATAATTTTACTTGACAAGAGTTGATTAAGATTTAAAGTCATTAAACATTGCATTTTATTACTTTTGCAAGATACAATACATACAAACCATAGTGTGGATCTGTGTAAGGATACATGGAGCTGCTCAATTCTTCCAGCTATTAGAGGGAAAAAAACAGAGATGCATTAAAAAAAATCTATATAATTGCTGCTGCTTTGAAAAGACCAATCTATAATGTTGAGCTGACAGAATCAGTAAAGCAGCAGACTTCAACCTATTGCAAATCCTGATGGGTTCTTTAGGAATTCAGCCTTTCGCGGCTTTTCATTTCGAAGGCTGTTTTCTCCGGAGGTTATGTTTAAAGGCTGAATACATAATAAAGGATGTCTTATTTCAGATAAGTAACCCTAATAAAATTGACCATTATTCCTCGTGAGGTATAAAATACGGTAATTTCTTTCTTTGCAATATAACTTTTCTTAAATGAGATCGCCTCGTGTGCAGCCTTCGAAATGAGGCGCAAAACTAATTTGTGAAGTACATGTTGTTCTTTTTAAAAAATTAAAAAGAACAACAAACTGCAAAGCAGAAAATACTTTCACCGTTACAACATGTAAAGACTAATATATCCAACAGTATACGAATTTGATAAATCCTAAATATTTTATTTCTGCTTTTATTTTTTCTTGTTATAAACACCTATAAAATTATGTAAATTCCTGGACATCAATTTTATAATAAATGGGTGAATCTCAGAAAAATGTCCAAGTCTGTCCAAGGACCATTCAGTTTTTTCCCCTTTGGCATTATTTTTAATATTATTAAGATGTTTTGTCTCCCATTTTCATTTACATAATAATAGATGAATTAATAGATAAATATTGTATTAATTTGACATCGTAAATAAATAAATGTTAGGATGCATCGATATGAAAATTATGGCAGATGTCATTAATTCTTTATATTTGAAAGCCGATAAACAATATATTAGCCAATAAATGTAAATCCAAAATTTTATATCATTTTTGAGGGCCTGAAAAAAATATACAAAACAAAACAAACAAAAAATGACAAAAACAAAAGTCCCACCATTAAAATCCATTATGATCTCATTATAATTTAATGTAGCCCATATCTTTTTTGAAGTGATTCCAATCCTGTTTCAAGCAATTCATAAACATCATGGCGAACAGTACGGATCTAAAGTGTCTCAGCTGAATAATGCATATTTATTGGCTTTAATATATCAACCAAATTTTCTTATCGGGCCCATAATGATAACATTGTATGTAACGCTCGATACCGATATATTGTGCATCACTAAAATATGTATTATTTAAATTGTAAAATATTACCATGGTAGTATTTGTTACACTGCTTTTAAATATTGCTGATTAAAAAATAATAGATTAAAAAAGACTAGTAGTACAGTAATGAGAATCAATAACGGGATTTGTAGAAAAATGTAAACATTGCACTATGGAGAATGAAGGCGAGATGTGATGTGCTTAAAAAAAATGTTGGTCATAATGCAAAAGACTTCATAGTCCTAAAACAAGCTTAGCTTAATGAAAAAAAGTGAGGTAAAAAGTAACCTGAACTATTTTTTATAAGATTTAGTTATATAACTCTATGTTATACTGAGTGAACCACCCATTATCAAAGAGTTCACACATACAGTATTCTCTCTCACACACACTGGGCTCTCTGAGCTGACAGCTAGAAGGCAAATACTATCAATAGTAACTGTCCAGCCCTTCACAGGCTGATGAAAGAATTCAGTCAGACAGCAACACTTGGATTTGGATAATAGAAGATTCAGCTACAGGCCTCTATTGAGATACAGGAAATGATTGTGTCCAGTCCTTGATTATTTGTGTGAGAGACACTCAGAGTGCTTGAATAGTGAAGAAAGAACAAGTAGACTGGTGTTCCATATCCATTAGATCCAGATTCCACTAATGTGTGTGTGTGTGTGTGTGTGTGCGCGTGTCTACTGTAAATTTAAATTTGTATGTGAAAAGAGAAGAATGTCTGTGGTTTAAGCTTTGGTATGAATGTATTAGAAAGTAGGGCTGTATGATTTGGGGAAACCAATGAAATTGTGATTTTCGGATTAAAATTTTGATTAGAATTTAAAATAAGATTTTAAAAAAGTTCAAAGGGAGGGTGTGCTTGTTTGTAGGTCTGCCAAATTTGGCTAAAATGTTGTCATTGTCTATCAATCATCATCATCATCATCATTATTATATTTGTATTACTACTAAGACATTAATGCTTCTCCTTTTTTGAAAATCGTCTTTTTTTGCGATGATGGTTAGCGCATGTGGCGTTCCTAAATGCAGGTTGTGACCCAAACTCACAGTGGCTGCAGAGATGAGTTCGAATGGAGTAGAATTTACTGAAAAGACACTAAAAATGCTTGAGCTTTTTGCTGATGTGTAAAAGGACTGCATAATAAAATGAGTTGAAATAATGTCTCACGTTAGAAAGCAGGTGTTCGAGATTGCGGTCCGAAGCGTTTTTTCTCTGGTCTTCAGACAGCTCCTCCACATGACTGTCCAGACTGAAATGCAAGCGGGCCAGACGTTCCTGCATCTCCCTCACATGCTCTAGTTGCTCAAAGGAGCACACCTTACCTGCAAACACACCGTGTTACACACATAGAAACTGAGATATTACCTTACTAGATTCGTAAAGGAAATCTATATTAACTCACTAATGAATTAGGTGGGGTAAATGTTCCGCCCTTACACACCTTTGCATTTGTCAAAAATGTCCCTACAAATAAGACTGCAACGCCTGCCAACTGATTCTAATTACAGCACAAACTATTTAAGCTTCTGAATAAAACCCTACAGCTCATGTTTCATACCGAAAGCCTGTAGTTTTCCAGAGTGAAAGTCGTTGAGCAGGTTGAGCAGTCCTCCCTCCATCTCTCTCACATCAGAGACGTCGGTGAGGAATGAGTGCTGGAGCGGTGAGGAGGACTGGGACACGCGACTGGGTCCGGCGGGCTGAGGAGCTCTGGGCTTCTCTCTGTGAGGCCTGTATCGGTACAAAGCAGAATCACAACTGGACTTTATTTTGTTGCACATATTTTTAAGTAAGGGATAATGAACATCCAGCCGGCTGTTATCGTAAGAATAAACCCCGACAGTCTTGCATCACTCTGAAGGGGTTTATTCTGCGATAACAACCGTGTACATTATCCCGCTTATTACACGGCTGCTTGTCTCAAGTAAATTAGACACAAAATATTGTCTTGAGTTTAAATATTTTATTAGCTCTTACCCAAAGCTTCCACAAAGAAATAAAGTTCCAAACTGCTTTAAGCCTTTATCCGTTGCTAAAGATTTGTTTTTACCATAGGCTATGTTTAAAATAAATGCAGAAATGGTTTGTTCACCCCTAAATGAAACTAAGCCCATGATTTACTCACCCTCAAGTCATCATAGGTGTATATGACATTCTTCTTTCAGACGAATACAATCAGAGTTATATTTAAAAAGGCCTGGCTAACGTTAATCCAAGCAGTAGGTGTACCTGTCTTTGAAGTCCATAAAAAATGCAGCTGTCCGTCAAATAACGTTCTCCACTTAGCTCCGATTAGTTAACAGAGGCTTTCTGATTTGAATCGATATGTTTGTGTAAGAAATATATCCATATTTAAAACTTTATAAAGTAAACCATTGAAGTCTTCAACTGCAACCCATGGCGGTTAAGCGTATTACAGCCACAAGAGGGAACCAGACAGTCAACAACAGCGTTAAGCAAATAAGTATTACCGGTCAAGATAACTCATAGTACCCGGATGTGCAGTGTGTTATTCAACTTTGACGGTTGTTATCTGGAATCAAGTATTTCACAGAGCTGTGTAATAATGTCAAATAAAAACACACTACTACTATCAGATATGGTGCTTAGAAGAACATGCACACAAACCTTGTGCTTTTAGGGGGAACCACAGGAACGGCGAGAGCTTCTTTAGATGGACCCATTGCCCCTACCGATCTCTTGCACTTTCCTCTGGGTTTGGGAGAGGGGGGCTGGGGCAGACCCAATGAAAATGTGGCGCTCTTACTCGCCGGGAGAACGGAGAGCTTGCGAGGGTTGATTGGTGGAGGAGGGGGATGGGGAAGGGACACTTTGGGACTCCTTTTCTTCCTCTTGTCTTCCATGAGGGCACTGGCACTTTCTAAGAGACATAGACAAGAGCTTTTTAGCCACTGAGATGTAGAGAAAACGATATGATCTGATCCTGCACTCTTAAAGGGATAGTTCACCTTAAAATGAAAATAAAGTCATCATTTACTCACCCTGGTGTTGTTTAAATGCTGTATGCTGTAGTTTTAATCCGTATTCTTTCTTTTATGAATATTAATTATAATTCATATAATGGAATTGAATAGCAACCAGCATCAAGTTTTTTTTGTTTAAAGACACAAAGGTATCACAGAATGATCCTATGCAACACGTGTTGTATGTTCCAAGTGTTCCGGAGGTATACGATATAATATTTGATGTATTATTTAACAAAAATCCTAACCTTGGCCGCTGGTTTTCAGCGCACAGCAATGCAACGTGCTTGTTCGTGTGACTGTTAGTGCCGCAGTTCACTGTCTCGCCCAGAAAAGGCACAAAAAGTGGGAAATCAAGATGAACAAAAATGCGACACAAAACACAGTCAATATATCTGTTGTGTTCATCACAAGTTATCATGTTCAACAAATCTTTCACTGACTGTCATCAGACAGAGTTCTGACACCAGAACACTTTGAATATGCAAAACGTGACGTATGGGATTCCTTTGCACTATTCACTGCCATTATATGGACGAGCACAAGCAAGATTTTTTTTTTAAAATATGGCATGTAGCATTAGAACAACAGGGTGCGCAAATTATCATATAATTTTCATTTTAGGGTCAACTATCCCTTTAAAAAATGAAGGTTCTAAAAGAATTTTGAAAAATGTATTTCTGAATGTTCTCTGTATGTTACTGGAAAAAAAACATTTGTTTATGAATCTGAGAGAACATTACCAGGCCAGAACATTCCCTGTTAGCTGGGGAATAACCATTTTTGGTTCTCCGAATGACCTTTCAGAGAAAAGTTCTTAAAAGCACCATTTTTTTCTTAGTTTGAAAACATTTTAATAATCTGAAGAACCCTTAAAAATAATTTTCAATGGAAATGTTCCGTGAATGTTAAAGGTTCTTTATTGAACCATAGATGCCAATAAAGAGCTGTATACTTGTTCAGACTCTCTGCTTTGGTTTGGTTGGGAAGGCAAAGAAGAGCGTTACATATTAATAAGGGCCCCTACAGAAATAGATTAAATAATGTGGGGGGCCCCAACTATGAAGATTTGTCACATTCCCTAGGAGTCCTGTTGATATCACTGAACTATTTAATCTTTGAAGCGGACAGATTTCAATCATTACAACAGGTCAATGAGAATATGTGTTAAATAGGTTAGGCAGCAATTATTAATGTCTGACCTTGAGCTGTTAAAAGAAAGAATGGAAAATTCAATGTTTTCTCTTACTGTATAAAGCCAATTAACAACATAAAAGGTAACATGCATGATAAACGGCATTGGTAAATGTATCCATCAAGAAATACATCCTTTATTTCTATATATATATTATTTCTAAATATACTATATTTTATAGTAGTTGCTTTAACCTCCTCCAAAACTATAGATTTGTACTTATGGATAAAATAAGCCTATTTGTCATTTTCTGGTTTATTTATTCTCCTGTTCAGTTTCCTTTGTAAAGAAATAACTTGTTTTCAAGTTTTTTCTCAGAAATGGCAACTACTTGTTTTAGGTTTCTTGCTGGCATTCATTCAACTGTAAGATGACAGCTGTCAGATCAAAGACCTTTCTGAAAATATAAGCAATATTATGAAGAATTTGTTTTAAACATATAACATGTCGGAAAAAAGCAATAATTTCTGCCCACATTAATTCCATATAATGGTGGATTCTAAATAATAAAATTTAAATTAATACTTTAGATTCTATAATAAAATTCTATATAAAAAATATGACAAATATGTGAATTGTACATACTTGTATAGGCTATACTATAAATTCTACATTATAATAGGCCTAGCCATTCGGGTGATGGATTTTATTCATTACCAGCGCGCACTGAACAATCTGGGTCAAAATCTCAATTTTAACGAAGGCACTTCATTACGCCTTTATTACGAGATCTATTTTTCTTTGCAATTATACAATTTTAGCTTATGACTTGATATGTTTATCAATGCAAATATCTAATGAATTTCTCATTTGGGGAAGAGGTTTTCCCTAGAATTGAAAGGATTTGCACAGGATGCCCCATGAGGCACGATGCGCACATCGTCTTTTGGCTAAACAAAACGATTTACTCACCGGCTGGCGGATAAGGATGGGGCTCTTTGAGCTTTCTAACGCAAATTTAAGACGCCCGTGTTGGTTTTTCCATTCCAATAACGTATCGCTTAAACGCAGATCGTTTTAAGAGCCGATAACAAGTGCCGTTTCCAGCTGGAGCTCTCCTACTTCCCGACCGCGATTCGGCGACTCGTACTATGGCGAAGCTTGGTTATCAATATTCATGATGCGCTTTCGCTATTGGAAGGTATTAAAGTAGCGTCACGAACAACTAATTAATATTCATGAGCCAAGCCTCAACACCTATGGCGAATCTTGGTTATTAATATTCATGAGACGCCCTAAAGAAGGGTTGCGACTAATTAATATTGAGGAGACAAGCCTCAACAATAGGGTAGTCAAAAAAACTAAATTACTATTCATGAGTACCTTCACGATAGTAGAAAAATGTTCACAAGATGCCAGCTAAACTCCCGTTTTAAAACACAAAGCCTCACACTTTATATTAAAACCTCAACCACACAGCTAGTTTTTTTATACAACGTGTTTTAATATGCCATTACCACAAAAATAAATAACTCTATAATTAATTTCTGTATTGTCAACCGTTGACCGAAATCTGTAGGCATGTTTGTCGCCCTCTAAAGGCGATTGTGGTAATTTCAAAGGGTATTCGTTTCAAAGTAAAGGAAAATATCTAAATTCTGTTCACCCATCTTTCTGATTATGTCAGATGATTATGACAGTAATGTAAAAAGTAGCTGCATTAATAAAAAAATAAAAACCGTCAGAGAAACAGACTTTATACAAAAATATGTTTCCTTTTATTTCATGGCAAGTCAGAACACAAACAGACAAAAAAAAATGCACTTGTAGAAAAAATAAACAGCTCTCATGCATGTTTTCTGCTAATCTGTGATGACTGACAATAATTTATGCTTGTCTAGCTGACTTTCTGATTCGAGGCACTGGCTGAATACGAATATGCTTTCCCCAGAACTATTCTGTCTCTGAGCAGTTTGAAAAAGGCATAATAATTACTGAATAATATTAGAGCTAATGATATTGTCTGATGCCATTTCTCTGAACACATCAGTGAATATAGCTGGTAGAATATCATTGCACCTTCCAGAATTATGAGAATGTTCAATATTCGAAGAGGTTTGTTGAAGAAAAACTGTCAGGAGAGGAAAAAAAGAGAAAGGAAACAGCGGTTATTGCAATATTATTCCCATGAAGAATACATAATGCATTCTTTGTAATAATATTTCTAATAACATTTATATTCATTCAGATGAGTCAGCCAACAGTAAAAACAAAGCACTTTCTGTTTCAGAGTTCGGCTACAGTTAATACTTACATAGAAACGATAATGTGAGACATCTGAGGGAACTGCCACATTATAATGGCCCATGGCCTTATAAACATTTTTACTGTGTTTGACCAAAACTCCCTGCGGCCACATGTACTCTTCTGTCCATCTGTAGAAATAAATAAATAAATGAAAGATTACTGTCTACCAACAAAATCATTGTCACAAAGCTTTTTAGCACAATTTGCACAAACCCAGAAAAATCATTAAAAAATAATTTAAATGAGAAAATGTTAATTTTGGAAACCATCAAATGAAAATGTAACAAAAATAGTTCGATAAATATGTTCTTGGTGTACTTTTTGAAAACCAGTACATTTTCATGTTTTTACAACAAAACAAAAAAATCTAATTTATTTAATGTGCTATAAATAAATCTGTTGTTGGTGGCAACACCCGAGATCAAATCAACATGTTGAAACATGCAACACAATGCAGCCAATCTTTTAAGGGGTAAGTGCACATCAGACTGTGAACAAGAACTGAGTACTTCACTAATTAGGCTCTTTATTTAAAAGCATTTGGAATCATTCAGCACCAACTGCTGACATTTTAGCCCTAACATTATATTTACCAAAATCCAGCAAAGACATAAAAACTCTAACACAAGCTAAACTGTCAACATTTCTATGACCCTAGCAGTGATCTCAGGTCAGACGTACATGTGTTGGAGGACGTTCGAGCAGAGGGAGGGGTCCACCTTCTGCCAGCATCCCAGATGCGCGGCAGCTTTGTGGAGCAGGTCGCAGTAACGGGGAGGCAGTAGGTGGCGCATTAGAATGACAGAAGTACTGACGGACACCAGGATGAACAGCTCACAGGACCAGCGTTTATCTACATACTGTGTGCTCTATAAAAAAGAGAAAAAAAATTGTCAGATGTGTAGGAATGTAAAACAATTCAATCAAAATCTTCAGGCTTAAAGGGAAACTTTAGCCAAAAATGAAACTCGCCCTCAAACGTACCTTCAAATTTTTTGTATACATTTGTTTCTTCTGCTGAACGCAAAAGATTTATTTTCTCTCCATACAATGGATATCAATGGGGTCCATCAACTGTTTGCTTACCGACATTCTTCAAAATATCTTCTTTTGTGTTCAGCAAAAGAAAGAAACTCATACAGGTTTGGAACAACTTGAGGGTGAGTAAATGATGACAGAATTTTCATTTTTGGGTGAAATGTGCAGAGGTGTGAACAGAAGCCATGATGCTAAAACCAAAGTTTTGCATTGAAGGCACATAGAAAAATAATACCTGGAAAAATAATTTGCATGTGCTGGTTTAAATAGGAAAAATATTTTTTCCCAGCAAGTGTGCTGCCATAACAAATCATGCTACATTACCCCCGTTCTCAACAACGTTCCTTTGTAAAAGTAGAGATTTAGCACTTACTAGCTGGAAGAACAATGTTAACGATCTGAGAGCATGTGCTGAAGAGCATGGTGAAGGATCACTTAGGTTGTGTCCGAATCAACTTTTTCCAGTTTAATGACCCTTGTGTGTTTTGGGCGTAACATGCAATAAACCAATCAGAGTCTCATCTCACATTCCCTTTAAAAGCCAGTTGCATTTGCACCATGGCTGATTCACTATTTACGGAATTTGTGAACGGAAAGACTGAACTCTTCTCCAGAGATGAATCCTTTTATTTTTGATATTTAAAAATGTTTGTATGCTGCTGCACATCCCTGTTCCCAGTTATCTGTGTGTGTAATAAGCGGAGTGTACGCACATTGCACCGGGTGTATGACAGGGCCCATAGACACAGACTGTTCATAGAGATGGATTTAAGTCCCCACAATACAAAAACATACCCCCTGTGAGTTTTTGTTTTTAATGTTGATGTTATATGAGCAAGAGTGGATTTGTTTTCAAATATCCAAATTTAAATTGTTCCAAATATGACTGATTTTATACACCAGTTGAACAAACAGAAGTGTAGTAGTAAGTGATGTACATTTTAAACACTGTGTATTGTCAATTTATTATTTGTTTTGCAGGGAAATAATAGATATGATAGAATAGAATAAAGTCAATGATTCAATGACCCATTCTTAAATGCAGCCACTTGCTAATTACTAAATGAATTACTCTATGGCTCACGTCTTTAACGTCACTGCATATTTCTAATTTATATATTTGCATATTTTCTAATCGAACATTTTATATTTAAACCATTATAAACCATATATTATAATTATATCATATATTATAAATATGGTATAAAAATTGTATTATAAACCATGTATTTGATAAAAGGTATTTATAGTGGTAAACATGTACTGAAAAGTCAATTTAAGGGATAAAAGATTGTCCCTTAAAAATGGATGGTGGAAATCAAGTTTGTAATGTTGTTTATTTGTCAATGTGGTGTTTTTAATAAAGAAAACCATGTGCAAATTCATTTGTATTTTCTCCTTACCACTGCAGTGAATCTAAGACAGTATAAAAAAATTAGTATGAACACCATTCTCTATGTCACAAACATGTTGTAACCAATCATGTCAATGTGAGGACGGGCTTTAGAATATCATCATTACTCAGCTGCAAAGAAGGGGGTCTCAAGAAAAGCTAGGTTATCCTAGCCTAGAAATCTAGACGCACCCTAGCGGCAGCAAATTTAATTTGCCCGCAAGTGTGGTCTAGCAACTCTCAATTCCTATCTGAGCTGTATTCCTCAGAATCTGGATGGCCCAATCACATCGTGTTGGTAGGCTATAGAGTTGGCGGGCGGGGCCATAATGACGACAGCCGAGTTGCGTTTGCGTGCTTCTAGTAACACAGTCTTCTAGTAAAAACAGAAACTGGCGAACGGCGGCGGTCTTTCGAATCAGCTCTGCCCGCGCCTCCGGAAGACTTGGAGTTAAGCTTTCCTCTGAGAAAAGAACAAAGAGCGGCACTGAAGTCATTCTTAAAAAGGGAAGATGTGTTCGGAGTTTAGCCGACCGGATACGGCGAATGTTTAATCAGTCAGCGAGCTCCCCTTCACCGTCGTTGCTCCGGTTGGTGTACCGCTATCCTATCGCGTGCAGAGGGAGTTTGAAAGACAACCGTTTATCCGCCCCTCGGACTGAGCCCTGTCTATGGTGAGTTTCCAGACCAAACATCTTGATGTGGGTCTGGCTTGTCAGGCTAAGGTTATCCCAGTATATTTTTTGTTGATATGAAAAAATCAGGTACATTTAGCACTATAGCGTATATTAATTAATGATGTATACAGCACTGGAAAAAATTAAGAGACCGCTGAGAAATCAATGTTAAGTGGTCTCTTATTTTTTTCCAGAGCTGTATATAAGCTGTTCAAAGTGTTTCGGAGGATGTTTATTTTAGAAGGATGCTGTCTGACTCTGAGATGGCAAATGGGAACATGGTTTGTGTACCATTAGCAACATATTATTAGCAGTTTGATAATACAGTCAAAGCTAAAGGCTAATCATATTATTAACCTTTATGTGTAGACTTGACAAGCCTGTATAATTTTCTTTTCCCATTCTTCTGAATCAGTTTCTGGTTCAAACAATTAAGGCTGAATTAAACCAGTATTTCCACTTGACATTGTGCAGCGTTTACTATAGCAATAGCTAAACTATAGTATAGTTTACTATAGTTGTGCGAGTGGATCTCTAAGCTGAAGTAGGTGAGTGGAGGCGGGGCTAATTTGCATATTCATGGTAGATACATATAATAATAATAATACATTTTATTTATAATGCTAATTTATTTACTTCATATAGTAAATGAAGCAAGGGTGTAGAGTTACATTCAATCTACATGAAGAAATTACTTTCAAAGAAAAAAAAAACATTGAAAATATACATTTTAATGTAAAATTAGTGGAAGAGAGGGAGTACGCAGAGGGATGCTAAATGCCTCAGGTGGTATGTCACTGTAAAAGGTTTGTGAACCACAGCCTTAGGCAAATCTGATCCGAATGTACTGACTTATTACATATCACCTGTATCCCTCATGAACAAAACCTGTTCTCTCAGTCCCCACATTGTATGTGTTTATGCAAGAGCATGAGTGTACAAAAGACCACATGTTGATTTACTCACCTTCACGAACCAAACAGGTACGAATGCTACGTAGTAGGCACTTAGCATGGAGCTAACCAACACCTCCTTCATCCTCCAGTTGAAGTCCATCTTTAGGTACTCCACTTCTTTGCGGATGAGGTCAGGAGAGAGACAGCAGGCATGGGTGGGCATGGGCTGAGCACTGTACAGCTGACTGGTGTGCTGTTTCCATGTTTCCTTTAGGACAGATAGATAGTCCCGTCCCCCACGTCCCAAAGCAGCCCCGGCCACCTCTTTAGAACTCATGCCACTTAACGGAGACATGGATCCAGCCCTGCGGAAATCACAGCTGAGTCGGAAGAAAGGGATGTACATTCCAAACCTGAGGGGGAAAGATAGAGAAGCATGTTAAAATATTGAATCTATCTATCTATCTATCTATCTATCTATCTATCTATCTATCTATCTATCTATCTATCTATCTATCTATCTATCTATCTATCTATCCATCCATCCATCCATCCATCCATCCATCCATCCATCCATCCATCCATCCATCCATCCATCCATCCATCCATCCACCCACCCACCCACCCACCATAAATGTATGTAATGTTCATACCAATGACAAATATTTTTTCCTGTTTTAAGCATAAACTCACTTAATTTTGTTTAATTTCTCAAAAAATGATCTCTTAATTTCTTCATTTTGCATGTCATTAAATCTTGATCTAAGGACGTTTTGAATTTTACTGAAAAACAAAAATTCTGAGTAAGATTTTTTTTTTTTTTTTTTTTTTGCAGGGCTTACAATTTAATTTTCCAAAAATATGGAAGGGCCCTAGGAAATCTTGTTTTATATTTTTCTCTGATTCATTGACAGTCTAAGAAACTACCACTTTCACGCTTAAAGTTCATAAAGATTCCGAAAAAATAATCCATATGAATCAAGTGGTTTATTCAAAATTTTCTGGAGACTTGATCGCTTTATATAATGAACGAAAGTCTAACGGGTTTGGTACGACATTAGGGTGAGTAAATGATGACAGAATTGTAATTTTTGGGTGAACTATCCCTTTAAAGGGGGGGTGAAACACTCAGTTTCAGTCAGTGTCATGTCAATCTTGAGTACCTATAGAGTAGCATTGCATCCTGCATATCTCCGAAAAGTCTTTATTTTTTTTATAATTATATAAGAAAGATGCGCTGTTCCGAGTCTTTCCGAAAAAAGCCGAGCGGGTGGGGGCGTGTCTTGTGAGTGGAGCTAAATAATGACGTGTGCAGCAGCGCGCTGCAGTGAGGAAAGTGAGTCGCTCTGTGAGGAAAGTGATTCGCTCAGTGAGGAAAGTGATTCGCCCGCCGCGTGAGGAAAGTGATTCGCTCTGTGAGGAAAGTGATTCGCTCAGTGAGGAAAGTGATTCGCCCGCCGCGTGAGGAAAGTGAGTCGCTCTGTGAGGAAAGTGATTCGCTCTGTGAGGAAAGTGATTCGCTCAGTGAGGAAAGTGATTCGCCCGCCGCGTGAGGAAAGTGAGTCGCTCGGTGAGGAAAGTGATTCGCTCAGTGAGGAAAGTGATTCGCCTGCCGCGTGAGGAAAGTGAGTCGCTCTGTGAGGAAAGTGATTCGCCCGTCGCGTGAGGAAAGTGCTAATACAGATCGACCGCCGGCCTATCAGTGGGTAAGTCAGTAGCTACTGGTTATATCACCTGTTTAGCATCCTACAAGCCAGCGCTTTGATGGGCGTAGGCTGTTGCTTTCGCTCTCTCCCTCGCTCTCTCTCACGCGCTTCCGGTAGAATTGTCCGTAAGGCCCATACAAGGAAATTCCGCCCCCACTAACGTCAATGGGAACGCATGATCTCAAAAAACTTGCCGAAACTTATGACTAACCGGAAGTAGTATTTTTGACAAAGAAATACTCCCATCAAACGTCCACCTTAACTTTTGAAACTTTGTCTATGTTTAGTATGGGATTCCAAGTCTTTAACAGTGTAAAAAGATCAGTATGCATGAAACAGCATTTCACCCCCCCTTTAAGTGTACTTACCTACTTTTGATTTATTAATCCAAAATTTGACAAAATCTGTGACATTCTACAGTAAGTTCCATTTTTATGAATAGATTCTCACATTCCACATTTTCTGCATCTCATAAAACACAGGGCCCTAATTTAATGCCATGATATTGAATTTAAGACTTTCTGATCCAATTTAAGACTCAAATTAAGGAAAGTCAAATTAAGACTTTTTAAGACTTTTTTTAAGACCTGGAAACCCTGTTACCTATCGCTCCAGCCATTGATAGAACTGTCTGTCAGTCTATCCATCCATCCAAAGATATTTTGCATTTTACCAGCACTAAAAATATCAAAACTAAAATTAAATTATAAATTATGATATATTTGACTAGTCGACCATCATGACCCATCATGCATGCATTATGAAAGCAGAAACAAAATTTTGTAAGCAAAAAAGTTCTATTATTCATTATAGCTACAGCTCTGGAAAAAATTAAGAGACCACTTAACACTGAGAAATCAATGTTAATGTCTGGATTTCACATGCAAAACTTTGCAAAACAGTAAATGTGAAAGATGTCCGGCGAGAGCGGCACGTCTTGGACGATTAGAAGAGTTGAAATCAGCTCAACTTTATGGTAATGAGCTATGACGCAGTTCGGCGGCAACCAATTGGAATTTTGAAGTGCTCCGCTTGAGAGAAATCCAGAGAACGCATGCATATAAACTTTAGTTCCGACCATATTAGTTCCCAAGCAAAATGTAAGAGAAGTTGATCATTGCTGTGCGGGTTTCTCTATCATTTATGACGTAATCATTCATAGTGATGTCTAATTTGTTAAGAAGTCGCGCAACACTCTTTGAAGATGTAGATGGGAATGCAATTCATTCTTACTTTCACATTTAAATGATTTCATGAGGTTAACTTATACCCTACTTGTGGTCAGTCTATCCATCAACATGCTTGTTTGATTTGCGGCCCCTTTAAATACAGTTTAAAAAAAAGAAAAAGCATTCGATCTACGTCAGAGCGGCAGCGTGTCCACAAAGATTTCTACAGCGTCGTTGGCAGGGTGGCAAGAGCGAATTATGACGCTCTCGCCGGTGGCGATGTGAACGCACGGTTAGAATCAATAGCAGTGTATGTGCAAATTATTACTCACGGATAGCAGAGGAAGAGCAGGCTAAGTACGGAATATGTTTTGAAGAGATAAATGAGTGAACGACACAGACTCCATCCTGCAAGAGTCAGTACGGCAAAACGAGCCGTTACTAGGAAGACAGAGTGCGGGAAGGACAGCTTCCCACTTTGTGATGCCTGTGGAGGGTAGAAAGAAGGTGAAAAGTATGATACACTACTCCTTCATTTGTAAACCTATTAAAATGACACACAGATATTAAAAATAATGCACATCACCTCTTTTACAATGGCAGCAATTAGCCTGCGTGCCAGAACTATAACGGTGAACACCAACATATTATAGTCAATGAGGTGGAAGTTCTGAAAAAAAGAAACAAAAAAAAACAGAAATTTACTCTGTGAAAACATAGGATTGATCGCTTCTGTGGAGTTTAATTTTAAGCCTTGAGGTGACTCACCAGTGAGGTGTGTGAAGGTGGGTGTGAAGGGGGGTACCACCACACGGTTTTGTAAATGTTGACATAATGCACAAATAGTGCTGTAAGATGGCACACAAACAGGTGGAGCTCAAACAGGATGTTCCGGTCCATGGAGAGTTCTGGAATCTTACAGTGCTTTAATGGCACCACAGTCTGAGTGGCCAACGGAGGGCTGGACATTCCTGTTCCGGACCCATTCCTGATGACCACACAGATTTGGTGGGTTACATATTGAAATGATGTTACCATAGCAACAGAACATCAGTTTATTATGAGTAGCATTAGCCTCACCTGGTCCGTGACCTCACACCCGTCACAGGTGAGCTGGTGGAATGGTTGCCATTGCCAACGGAGCCTGTCTCACTGCTCAGCGGAGAACGACAATATGTCGTTCTGTTCGCTCCTCTTCTTCCTCCTGCCATTCCAGATCCACCCTTCCCCTGTCTCAGATGGCTACACTTTAGATACCTGCAGAAAAACAAAATCACAACAATAAGCTCCAAACCAGTTAAAGACTGTGTTGTGAAAAAAATAGATATAATCTAAGTCATAACTAAATATAAACAAAGTCAGATATAATCATATAATTGATTTACTTTATGCTAAGATTGAATGTTTTGAAATAAGCCACTTACTCAAAGGCTTCATTAATTTTGAAAATTTTTAATTACAAATGTGAAATATTAATTACAATTTAAAAGAACAGTTTTATTTTATATTTCACATTTTATCTTTTTTTTGAAAGATAAACTTTTGACAAGTTTATCATGTCTGTTGTACGACAGTTTTTCTCTTTACAAGTAATTTAATGTTTATTACAGATTAATTATTCTATATCTTTGTTTAATGTTAATCGTCACATGTAGTTCAAAAGCTCAGATGTTTGCAATACTACCATACTATTTCTGCAGCATTCAGTATGAATTGAATGTCATGTACAAATGTATGTAAATGTTCTATGTGGAAAACAAGCTACATTTGACAAATTAAAAATGCTAACCTTTTTCACGATTGTACATGATGTATTCAACATAACTAATCACATTAAAGAGATCACATTATTACTTATTTAAAGCCACAATATGTAATTTTTTTTAAATTTGCTTTTCAAAATAAAAGCGTAGCTTGATGACGCCTTGATTTCGCAGAGCTTTTACAATGACCAGTTTTCTGTCGATGAATGTATCCAAACATTTTTTCACCTGTCTAATAAAATGCATAATATATTAAAGCATCTTTGGTTTTAGGATATTTTAATCCAAAAATCTTACATATTGTGCCTTTAAACAGGGGTGAGGAGAAGTAAGAATCCAAGTGCAGCAACAGTTTATTAAAAAAAACACAAACCAAGATAACCCAGAACAGAGACAGGAACATTATCCAAACAGAGGAACAAGAGACATAATCCAGACAAGGGAAACCAGGAACGCAACATCTTACAAAGAACAAGAACAAGCTTACAAGAACAACATCTGACAAAAGGCAACTTAAACTCAGGGGTATAAACACACAGGGAACACAAAAGCTAATGATGAACAGGTGTAGATGACAAGTTACCATGGAAACTAATGAGGGTAACTAGGGAGACAAAGACGGTTGTTCCATTCAACCGTAAGTGGACTGCAAAGTGGGTATTCACAGTCCACAGGGTATTCCGCCATCTTAAGATGGCGATTCCAAACCAAAGGGAGCGAACATATTCAGTTCGAAGGGCACTGCAGTGAAGAAGGGCGCAGTGAAGAAGGGAACATCGATACATCCCTTCACAGGAAGTGGAGAGTAAAAATCACTAGTGATCAACCAATATTTAAAGGCATAGGCAGAATTTTATTTTTCACTGTAAATGCATAGAAAACAGCGCTATGTCAGGTAAGCTATTTCATAAATCTAGACTGACAGGAACATTATTAATAATTCTGATAACGTGCTAGATAAGGTGGAGTCTGTAATTTTTATCTGTAATATTTTTCTGACAATGTTTGCATATTCCAGAGAATATTCACACTTTAGTCTATTAAACACATAAACCTTACACTGAAGTTTAAAAGTAAAGCTTTTATTTATACTTATAGTTACGGGGAGTTGATTATTTGTTATTTATTCATGTTCTCCATCTGAAAACATTAGACTGTGTAAATTTATTTAGCCTGTTGTTAATATTCTGCATGTAGTTATAATAAAGTAAATGTAATAAGATGCAACAGCATTAATGTTAAAAAGACTTTGCACTGTAACTGAACTAACGATGAAGCAGAGCCATAAGAGGAGTTTTTAAACAGCT
The DNA here is from genome assembly GCF_024679245.1 of Pseudorasbora parva. Lineage (NCBI taxonomy): Eukaryota > Metazoa > Chordata > Actinopteri > Cypriniformes > Gobionidae > Pseudorasbora > Pseudorasbora parva. The sequence goes on along the minus strand of NC_090188.1, from coordinate 25,023,539 downwards.
CTGCAGTGAAGGAGTTTACGTATGCATTTGAATATTCATAGTTATTATACACATTTTTAGAGTATTTATGAATGGTTAAGGCAATAACTGTTACATTCGCATATTATATTTTATGAATATGTAAAATATTTAAGGTTAAGAAACAGCTGAGTGCTGTCATTTTTTTATATTTGACTTTATTTACTTAATGTTTACTATGCAGCTGGGTGTAGGATAACTTACAGGTATATGTAAACTAATGGACAATGTTTTGATTATATCTTTTAGTACACTGAGTGTTTTGTATATATATATATATATATATATATATATATATATATATATATATATATATATATATATATATATATATATATATATATATATGTTTATTATATGGCTTTAAATTTGAAAGTAAATTAGGCTACAATATTAATTTATGTTATCATAATCTGTGCGACCGTGTCTATGCCTTTCTTTAATGACGTTTCATGGCATTCCACATAAGCGATTATTGTCACTGAAGTTCACCTCAGCTGATATACCGTGCTCAGGGTCCAGGGAGTAGGGAGCAGTGAACAGTGCGTAGGGACCCTGTCGAATGGAACGCACCCAAACAAGGCAACAAGGCAAACAGGAACAGAACATATGGACAATGGGCACAAAAAATTACTTCAAAATAAGAGTCCATGTGACAAAATTTATGAACACAGACCCAGGGCACGTTACACATATAACAATGAGTTTGTTAGTAATCATGTTTAAACAGATCCAGAGAGAACTGGCTACTGAATTAATTCTATTCCATGGCATATTTACATTAATCTTCCATGAATCAAAAAACAAAACTTAAAAAAAACAAAACTTAAAAAAATACCATGGTAACAAAGTATTCACATTTGGTTTATTGTCATTCAAGCTATATAGTGGTACAAAAAACTGTTGCAGTCTTCTGGTATACCAACATGCTGCTGTATCGCTGTAAATTCTTTCCTGAACACACTATTATTGATTTAGCCAACTTTTGCAGAAGTGTTGCTGTTAAACATGTAAGTTGAAAGACAACATCATTTCTGGTTGAGTATTAACGACCAGAGAAATAAAATGCATTTTCGTTTACAAGACAGCGGCCTAGTTTAACCAGATGTGCAAGACAAATTACAGCCTGAGGGGAAAAAACTGTTGCAGTCTTTTGGTGTAGAGTAGACCAACATGCTGCTGTATATCACATTTGTGATGAAAGTATGCCTGGACTAGTTTTTACTTGCTTGTATGTGCTGGCCAGTTCTTAAAATGTTGTCACTGTAAGTTACCACCAACACCACTGGTCTTGTGAATGGACCAACTGTCTGTTCACAATCTCTTCCTCATATGCCTCATATTGCAACTGTAGGTTAACTTTCACTTGTAAAACTTTCTTTCAAGATCCATCATAAAAACTTTTTATGGCAGCAATTGTCAAACCAGTGAAAAGAGACGCTGTCACAAGATAAAGGCTCAGATACATGTGCATGAACAAGGCTTGAGGTTTAATCTGGAGATGCCTAAAATGTCTTTACAATTGCTGAATCGAAACGGATTGCATTTAGTCTGACTGCTCATTTTGATTTGTCATGAAAGGGCATGAATACCATGCAAACACATACAACCATACAAATAGAGAGCTACGTCACCACTGGTCTCATACACAGTACATTAACAAAGACCCACATGGATGGATGCAGCTTTATTGGCTTAGCCATGCACGTGCCTCGATGGAGTCTCCCTATAGCAAGCCATAACAATGCATTTGTGTTATGGTTAGTTTTTTTTGCAAATGTTCTTCGTCTTAAAACGATTAACATTCTTTCCTGATCGCTCTACTGTTTTGCAGCCCTGCCTTTATTATTGATAGCCAACTTTTGCGGAAGCGTTGCTGTTAAACATGTAGGCTGAACGACATGTAGTTTTATGTTTCTGAAACCAAACGGCCTTAAAATGCAACAAACATGTCTCATGTCTGTTTGAGTATTAACGACCAGAGAAATAAATGCATTCTCGAACATAAGACTGCGGCCTAGCACTGTTGCATTTGCACAATCTAATTTCAAGAAATCGGAAAATGTCTCTTACCACTTTAAACCGCGGAGTATAGTCCGGATAAGGCGACTGTAGGATTTAAGTTGAAACGCGCTCAATACTTCGGTACAGAATTAATTATTTTGGGTCGTAAAAGGTTTGTTTTATTTCTGACAGTAAACGAGGAGGGCTCATTCTGTTGATGTTGTATCGCACAGACGCACTCACTCACGCGCGCACGCGCAGAGAGCATGGGGGAGGAGGCATAGGCAAGCGTGCGCGCGCGCGTGCGTGTGTGAGATCAAAGCAAATCATGCTGGTGCACTGACTGAACCTCAGGCGCATACATTACATTACACAGAACCGGTTTGGAAAAGTTTATCAAGCAATGTGTTTATGCATATTTACTGAACAAACTTTATACTATATTGTATAAAACAGAAAAGTACTGACTGACTGAGCCAAATCATATCAACATAATATTTAGAGTAGGCTTCTTTTCTCCTTAAGCAATAAAAACTGTATTATGCCAGTTTTTAAACAGTTATTCATAGAGTCATTCATACAGTCATTCATCATTCATTCATTTGGTCAGTGGTTTATTTTATGCAAAACAAACAAATCCCCCACACTAATCCCTTCAGATAGGCTTGTATTCTTTCTCTTTTATTTAAAATATTTTTAATTTATTTTTAATTAACTGTAGCAATTCAATTTCATAAAAGCCCTTTAATGTTTGGGATCAGTAAATAAAATACTACTACTAATAATAAAATATTAAGCAGCACAACGATTTTCAACATTGACTTGATGCTGAAAAATCAGCTTCCATCACTGGAATAATATATATATATATATATATATATATATATATATATATATATATATATATATATATATATATATATATATATACACCATGGTCTGTTTAAATACTCGATTCTGATTGGCTGGAAGGTGTGCAGTAAATATCAATAAAGTTACCATAGACTGTAAAAAGGTCTAACGTTCCATATCTATGGCAACAGTAAGTAAGACATGAGGTGACACACAGAAGCCAATGGCACATGTCACTATGCGCAGATAATGTACACATATCTTATCTATGATGCGCGTAGTGGCACATGCGGTCTTCATTGTCATGTCACTGACATTATCGTGACTGACACTGACGACACCTGCATGATACCGAGTTGCGGAACATGTCGCCGTGTGAAGTGCGCTTTTTACAGTCTATGATATCGCCATCGATGGTCGTGACGCCTACATTGACAGACTCGAGCACATATACTGACGTGACACAAAATCCTAAATAAATAGCCTAATTTTGTTGTATTTTAGATGTCAATAAAACGCATTAAAGTCAGTAATATATTTTTTAAACATGTTGTGTCACGTCTGTAGGCTATTTGATATGTAGTACTGAATGTTTTGTAATAGCCTACGTCGTCACCCATTCTAGGAAAAACACGAAATAAATTGGGTTAATACGACTACAAATAAGGCATTAACAGTCGCGTCCGTTACTGTAAAACTTTATTTTTGCATGACATTCTTAGTCCTACGAAATAAGTTAGGCCTACTGAGATCTAGAACCTCAACAAGCAAGCGAAACATAATTTCACCTCCAAGGCTCCAAGCCAAGCCTAAAAAACCTGAAAAACTCCATGTCTAATTTCACGAAAACAATCACCAAAAATATATATATTCCTACATCTGTGTACCATTTGTGTGTGTCCGTTGCTCAGAAGGGCGGGTGTCGATTGTCTGACGGATCGCTCGGATACCCAATCAGAGCGCAGACACCGATGCGCACGGGCGCGCGCCGGAAGCGCGCTGCAGTAGCAGCAGCAGCAGCATACCGGACTGAAATGGCGTAGCGTGCAGTCCACTGCCGCAGCAGCGCAGCGGGGCCAGGCTCACCGAACATTTCAGAGCCTGGCCCGTCGTACTCGAACCAACGAGTATGATGGAGATGACTTTTCGCCCCAGTTCACTCGCTTTCAAACCAGTACGAGATCACCGGAGACGGTAAGTGCACGATGAGTATTGACATGTACTACAAGAGCTTGGCTTTGTCTAATCTTCGTGTTGCAGTTTCGCATTCCAGCACTTGCGTCACTATGTAGATGGTCATGCATTGTGCAGATGCACATTATTTGATTGTGCCTTAATATTAATTTTCATTGTTCTTTCAAGCCACTTTGTCCATTCCTTCCATGAGTGCAGTAGAACTAATGGTTACATTGTTAAATGAAAATTGAGATATTAATGAACCTGCTTTGTCTTACCAAAACAGTGCCCCTCATATGTCATGACATGAAGAGAAAGGAACAGTCCTGAAAGGAACCCATGACCAGGTAGGTCAGTTTGTGCAGCATAAATAACACAATATACCTCCCTGTACTGCCAGGTATTGACTTCACAAGCGCTTGCTTTGGTTCAATTTTGATTTAGATTTAATTCAGTTAATTTGGTGCAGTAGGGATAAATTCAGGTTGATTGGGACACTTTTTTTTACAAATCATATCAATAGCAAAAAGTGTCCCAATCACTGCAAATTCATGCCTACATATACATTTTCAAGTATTTCTCAACAAATTATTTTAAAGCAACCCTGTCATCTGGTACTTTATTATTATATGTTAAAATAAGACATCACTAACAGGTTAAGTGAAAATATAATGAACAAATATGTAATATAGTACATATATTTAGCAATTTAATATTTTTTTATAGATAACTAATGAGTTATAAACAATAAATGCCTTTCCTGAGTTAAAAATAATGTTTTTACATAATTTTTTCAACTACGGAAGCAATGATTAAGTGTTTACGAGACATTTCAGGTACTGTTTCTTCAACGTACTTTCTGTCACACAACATTAAAAATTATCAAAACACTATTTTATTGTGAATTTCATTCATTTTAAAGCTTAGACTGTTTTGTATCAAAAGTAACAAAGCTTATTGTGATTTATAGTATGGGAGCTTTGTTTTGTTCTTGCATCAACAGAAGACAGCATAGACTAAAAGATTGATTTAATAATCAATATCAGTACATCAAAATAAAGATTAAATCAGTATTAAAATCAAGTTATCAATATTGTGATTGTTGGGCTTACTTTCTTGCCTTATCTGATTTGTTTCAAATGTCCATTCTATGCAGATAAGATGTCTTGTCTTTGTTCTTCAAATTGCCCTCCATCCCGATAAGTTGACCTTCCTCCAGCATTTCAGGGAAGTGTTTGGTCGGCATACAAACTGTCCCTGCTCTGACATATCATCTCTGCACTTTGAAGATGACAACTGAAGTAATTTTTATTCATGAAACAACCATAAACTATTCATGTGTCCAAAAAACTGTTAGTACCACAGTACAGAACCATTGTCTTGTCATATTTGTTATACATAAATCCAGGGGGTATTTAAATAGTTGCAGGTCGAGTTAAAAGAAAGTAAAAATGGAAGTAGCAAAGGTGTACTTGCTTTGCAGGTAAAACAAATGCACATTTTAAAAACTATCATCATGCAAGCAACATGAAGTCGCTTGATCCAACAATTTTATTATCTGCAGACTAAGTGCCTAGACAAGTCTCTTTTTAACAGCTCCTGTCTCTCAATTGACTATTTCCATTACTTAGTTTAGTTTTAAACTTGCAAGTAAAGAACTGCATGGTCATTTATTTAGTCTTTGAAAATGCTTGAAAATGAGACGACAAACTGTAGATAGAAAGCTCTCTTCATTTTTTTTCTTCTCTTAGTTCAGACCTCACATTGGTGCTTTAGCAAAACCATGAACCATTCTTCATGGTTTCTATGTACTTGTACTGACATGCCAAGATAGACAGTGGCACAATGACCCAAACATAAACGTTATCAATTCTACAGTTAAACCTTTATAGTGGGGGTGGGATGCTGATGAGATGCGGGACATAATGAAATGATAATTATTTACTACCTCAGAAGTTACCACGACTCAGACCCACACAGCAAGCACTCTGATCAAACTATATTCAATTTTTTTTTTCTCGCTGTTGTATAAATATATTCATTGTCTGTCAGATTTGGTAATTGGATAGAAGAGGAGTGAGTTTTCATGTACATTACCTTAGGAATAGCTGTAGGAATATCACACAAATCATATGAGACCATGTAGTTCACTGGTTGTATATTTGACCTTTATGTGATCCAAGAGAACATGCAGGGTGAGAAACATGTCACATTCATCCAGTAACATGTTCATGGTTATTCTTCTCATTAGGCCTGAAGAAAGCCAGTAGAGTGGTTACATGTAAGGCCCTAGTCACAATGTTGGAAAATAGTTGCTAAGAGTTTTTAATGTAACATGTCAAATAGATTAAGGCAAGTTGGTCTCTAGGTATCTGACACAGCCTGTGCTCGATCCTCAGCTACAGTGTACTGTGAAACTAGGAAATTAACTTCATCTGTAGTGAGAGAATGCACCCAATTTTTGATTTGTATAGTAGTTACTATCATATGGATTGGTAGAGATAAAGTGTTATGTACACAGTAAGAATCTTCATGGGAGGAAGAGTAGTGAGGCCTCGGTGTGGGAAATGTGCAATATTTGTTTCTTTCCTTTGTCTTGTTTTGAGATGAATATGTATATTGTACAAACAAGTGACAAGTTGTTCGCAAAAACAACAAAATCACCAATGTCTTCCATTAAATGATGTATAGTTTCATCCGCTTGCTTTTAAGGTGGCGGGATTTGTAGTGCCAGCATAAACGTGGCCATGCATGTACGGTAGCGATGCTTGCTGAGTTTAATAGTCGTAGTGATGTTCAGTATATGCTATAATAAAGTTGTTTAGAAACTAAAATTAGGCAGACAAAGATTTAGTTAGTAACCACCATGAATGCAGCATCCACACCTTGATCGATTTGATTAAGAGGCGACTAGGTGAGTCATTTTCACTTGTGCAGAGTTTGTTTGTTCTAGTTTTTAATCAACAAACACGGTTGTTTAATTTATGGGTAATCATTATTAGTTAATACTAATGTGTTGTAGCATGCTGAGGATTAGAACAATGGCAGTTGGTATTGACGTGCGGCCTGCCGTGCTGAAATACATGTATGTTTCATAAGCACTGTGTGAGTTTGTCCTAGTTTGTACTGTGAAAAATTAAGCTCTGGGCTCAAAATAGTTGACTTTGATCAAAATGACAGTCTCTAACGGGCAAAAAAAAAAAAGTCTTTATAGTCTAGAAGATATTACAGGTGTTAAAGTTTTTCATTCAATGTCTTTTTCAAGATAATTCTTTATTATGGAAACAAAGACTTTTGCTTTTTGGTCTGTAAAAATCAGACACAAAGGAGAATACAGTACTCTCTTCCTGATTAGAAAGGGTAACCTAGAACTGTGTTTGTATTCATACCTCTAATATCACATCCTCCATCAGGTATTATTGTCTCAGACTAGATTATTCCTAGTAGCAGAAACTCTTGATTTTAAAGTAACATGTAGAATATTAAGTGGCATAAAGCAATTATCAAAGCATTGTAATGTAGATAAATACCTCAATGACTGGAATGCAAACTATATTTTTAAATATACTCAAAGATATGCAAGCCATGATGTGTATTAAGTTCATGATTTAGAAGCAATAATCAGTTTATGCATGGATTATAGTGTCAGAACAGTTTAGTGGTGTTTGTGAAATAGAAATCTGTAGCATATTTGTGATAGTGGTGTTTTATCGAGAACATCCCAGCCCATATGGGACTATTTACATTTTATAGTACAAAACTATAAAACCCCATTTTTCACTGACACCAAATAAATATGTCAAGGTAGCACGGAGTGTGTGACATTAATATAAATATATAAATAACTGTTTATTTTGGACAGGTGGAAGAAAGTAGATGGGAAGTGTGTGTGTGTGTGTATATATATATATATATATATATATATATATATATATATAAAAAAACACACACACACACACACACACACAATTGAGGAATGCACATAAGCTGTATGCTTATCTCTAGTTTATTTTCATTAATAGCAATATGAGCAGTGTTCTGGGTAGCAGATTGTTTCACTCTGATTACTCCTCAATGAATCATTGGTAAATATACCACAACTTTCACAAAACAGAGGATCCATTTGGGAATTAACATGTATTTTTTAATATGACTGCAAAAAAAAATAACATTTGCTGGTGCATGGTAGAAATGGATAAGAAATGTTTTGTGCTGCATGCAATAATTGAGCTTTGCTTGAACATTTATGCAGAAATGTGATAAATCTGAGTGGACCAATGTTGTGATTTTCTTTTTCAAATGCATGAAATCCCAAAGGTTTATCTCTAATGTAAATTATTCACAGATGTATTCATTAAGAAATTATACTTTTTGGATTTGAACATTGTATGATGAAAATTAAATTGTTACAAGTCTGTGATTCAAGAGGCAAAGTCAAATACAGTAAGTTTTAGCAAAGCCTTAAAGGGATAGTTCACTGAAATATGAAAATTCTGTCATTTACTCACCCTCAAGTGGTTCCAAACTTGTATAAATGTCCATTTTCTGCTGAACACAAAGGCAGATAGTTTGAAGAATGAGGGAAACTAAAATGTTTTGGGGCATCATTGACCTCCATAGTATTTTTCTTTCCTACTATGGAAGTCAATGGTGCCCAAAACTGGCTTGGTTACAGACTAAATAAAGTCAATCAATATAGTCTAAATATTCCTTTGTGTTCAGCAGAACAAAGAAATTTAAACAGATTTGGAACAACTTGAGAGCAAGTAAATGACCGAATTTTCATTTTTTGGTGAACTATCCCTTTAACAATTTTAAGTTGAATTTATTATAAAAATACAATTTGATGACTTAATCTTGTTCTGTGCAAATAATGTTTACTGTATATGCTTTGCTGACCTAATTTGTGTTGCTGGTTTTGCCTCTGAATGTGAAACTCTATGCTTAGTCTGATCTATGCACTACAGATGCGCCCGCATGATTTTGTACAAAAATATAAAATTTTAGCAATAAAAAAGCAGCATGGTGCCAATCATAAGTGTTGTTTCCTTTGTTCAATGTTCTGTTATGGTTTTTCAGTAGTGTGAAAGGTCACAGAAGACATTTTTCCTGCAATATATATTCTCCCATTTATAAAACCTTCATCTGAACAATGTAAATAAATACAACATATAATAAAGCTAGTTCCACACATTAACATTTTGAAAAACCAAACTCCTATTCAGGACAAGATACAAAAATATATATACTTTATTTAACACCGTTTCAACAAGAGAGCTGTACATATTCCATGCCTGCCATTTCTTTAGTTTACATTGTGTGTGCACATTTTTTCCATCATTCCTTCCAGAATCTTCACCTGCTTCAGCTGAGCTTCTAAATCCTGCTTCAGCTGGGAAAAAAGGAGAAAGAAAATCCACAAATTAAATGAGAAGCTGTTAAAGCAACCTAAGATATAAGTTAATAGAATACAATGTTCTCTCTGTACAGTAAGCACTGAATGCACGAGGACATACTAACCTCTTTAATATTTGTGGCCACGAGTCTGTGTTTGAAGTTAAGTTTGGAGGCTTTCACACATGTGCCACTTCTTAGCATATAACTATAAAACAAAAATATCAATCAAAAACATGGCTGTCGTAATGCAACCATTTTAAAAAAATCTGACATAATCCTTCATATTATGTTAAATCATTTTAATTAGTGCACATTACTACAAACTCCCACCAGTTTATCAGCTCTTTTCGTAAAAGGAAGAGATTTCGTAAAGCAGACAGGTGCTCTGGGGTGGAGTGAAGAATCAGGCCAACAGTACCATGGCAACCAGCACAGTGAAGGACTTGGTAGGTGCTACAGATAAAGAAATCACATCATGATTGGACATCCGATACATTCTGGACGTGAGCTGAAACGGTTGGAAACAATACTTACGAGGGAGCCAGTTGGCCTTTCAAACTCAGCTCCAGCTTTTTATTCACCCTCACATCATCACTAACTTCTGCAAAGGGAAAGATTAAAATGTCTTAGCAGTGGTTATAACAATGCATCCACCCACGTGTTGTGTATTGTACAAATCATTACCTGCAAAAACATTTTTTTGTTTGTATGCTTTTAAAATGAGGTAAATTACAACTTACTCAAACAAATGATACTCTGGAGGCTCTGTACTTCCCCGCAGATGCCGAGAGAGTCTCCAAGCACTGTGTTGCATGTCACGCATTGTAGAACACTGCAATTCCTATAGTCTACCATACATCTTTCTCTGTCCTTCACTGCTCTTAGTTGATCTGCAATTGAGCTAACGTTAGACTGTGTCGAGTCACATGGACCGATATCACAAGAGCTTTCGAGCAAACTTCGATTGCTGTTCGACATTATTACTTAAGCTTTTGTTTAGGTTCTGCTGTCTGCTCAGCTGCTCACACAAGTTCAAAAGACGCAACCACGTTTATTCATTTATTGGCTTGGACTTTAGGTGGCGCCCTAAACCGCTCAACCAAACCCCGCTTTGTCGAAGCCTTTAAGCCAATCAAAACCAACGACACATAAACGCCACTTCTTATTGGATATGGTGCATTGTCGTCATGGACTTCTCAACCAATCATCCAACGGAAAGGGCTGTTTTTGAAACACGGTATTTTTCAAACGGCAATCCCACCTAAACAAACCGATCTGTTTGTCAGAGAGTTGATATTACAGCAGTTTATTTCTGCAGTTTACTTTACATTAAATTTATCCACAATATGGATTTGGACTCGCTTAAATATGCGGAATTGCAGCGCCTCGCAAAAGAAGTTGGAATGAAAGCGAATATGAAGGTAAATCGCGTTTACTAAGTTAAAGTAACGTAATACAGTGCTGTTTGCCTGCAGCAACCCATGTGTACTGAATGATATGTGCGTGTGGTGTGTGTATATATATTGGCCTACATTGTTGACGTATTTTGCTCTAACGTTATTTATCTTATATCACAACGAATCGTTTGTGGCTGCATGTTTTCTAAATGCTCGGTTTTGATTGCTTTTAGGCTGAAAAGCTGTTGAAAGCTTTAAAAGAGCACTTTTCAAAACAACAGCAGCAGACATCTGAGAATGTGAGTAATATCTTTGTGTATTGTCACCCATAATCTGTTTGAAAAATGAAGCTTTGCAATAACGAAAGCAACACTGTATTGTTTGCAGGGGAATGATGCAGCCGACGCGCACCACGATGCTCTCCCTCCCGTGGACGCGCAAGGCGAGCACACTGCGACGTTTGTGACCGAGCGCCGCGGAAAAGGCCGCACTGCCAAGAGAAAGCTTAGTGGATCTTCACCTGTCACTGCTCCGGTATACATGCGCATATCAACATATGTTTTATTCTGATATATATGGGGTTATATAATTGTGTAATTACATTTTTATATGTAATATTTAGACTGAAGAAAAACCGGCACAAGAGGAGAGCCGAAGGGGCTCCAAGAGAAGGAAGGTGTCCTCAGACAAGAACGCGCAGGCTTTACTTCCAGCTGAAATCTCTACTAAAGAGGATACTGCGGAGAAAGCTCTAGATTCTGGGGAAACCAAACAAGGCTCTGAAGATGCTTCTACAGAGCCAAGTGTGAAAGGTGAGGCTTGAATAATATACTCAATTTAAAGTTGTTCATGGAGAGTATGTAGGTATTATTGATTAATTAACATTCTAATTACAATCTAATAGACGAGGGAGTTATTTATTATTTTGTACTTGTATAGTTTATCCAGTGATGACTTTTATTAATGAATTTATCTTGCAGGTGTTGGGAGAAGAACCGTGGGTAAAATCCCCCGTCATGAAGGTCTGATGAAGAGGAAAACTACACTGCGGCCAACAACTCCTAGTAATACAATTCTTCAAACTTTATACGTGAAAACAAAATATATTTTCCAGTACCTGTAATTTTTTAACCAAAAGACAGTTTCTTGTTATCGATGATGGTTCAATCTGAGCTTAATTGTAACCAAATGTTCTGAGCTCAGCAATTCATTTGCAAATCTTTATTTCCCAGATTTCAAAAAACTCCATGAGGCTCATTTCAAAAAGTTGGAGTCCATTGATTCCTATGTGCAAAGGAAGAACAAACAAATGGAGGTGCTCAGGAATTCAGTCAAGGAGCTGAAGGTAACAATGACATAGGGTCATCAATCATTACCTGGAACAGTTTTTTTGTTAATTAAAATAAAGCTCAAATAAAATAGAAATATTAGATGAAAAACTTTAATGAAATGAAAATTTACCAACTGGAAATATATAGAAAACTAAAACTAGGAAATGTATAAACATTACTAAAAGCTAAATATAAACATTTAACAGGCGCTAATTCAAAATATGATTTAAAAACTAAATAATACTAAATCTAAAACACTAGTTTACTTTGAGCATTTTGGAGTTCACACTAGATTTTCAGTTTTGTTTTTTGTAATTTCAGACTCTTTCAGAAAAGACGCTAATGAAATCGGTCGAGACAAAAGCTCAAACTGTAAGTCACCAAACTGCTCAGAGATCAGCTGTCAGAATTCACTTTTTAAATTTACATGCATCCTGATTGTGACATCTTTCTAAAACTTTGGAAAGAAATCACACATCTTGTTAAATGAGAGTTGTACTGTGTAAAAAAAAAAATATTTCTAGAAGAGTTTGACCTAAATTATAAGCAAACTTTATCGTCTCCCATTAGAAGATGCCAGCTAGCCGAGTGTCTCTCTTCAGTCCTGGTGTGCAGGAGAAGAAACCAGTGCCAGAAAGACGCAGGCTCACTCAGCAGTCCAAGTCTGCCTTGAAGGACAGCACCACCTTCAGGCCAACCGTCCTCACCACCAATAAAATCAATGTGAGGTAAATGCATCAGTATGCTTAAATCCACTTACATTTATAATGCTTTTAGTATTGAGATCAAGTTAAGTATAGGTGATAATGCCAAGCATTGACATGTAAAGTGACTTTTCAACTTTTCGTTTCTGCCTCTAGGTTCTCGCAGGCGACTCAAGATAACGAATACAAGCGTTCGCTGGTAAAGACTCCAGCTCGTATGTCTCCTTTTGTCCCTCTCACCTCCACTCCAGGGAGAAAATCTGATGTTACCAAAACCAAACCAGAACTTAATAGAAGTGTCAACGCCATCAATAAAACACCTGGTATGGGTAATGCCATTCTGTTGCATCATTTTTTTGCAGTTTTTTAACAGATTTTTATTAACTGTTGGTTTCATTTGTTGTTTTGTTTTTTGCAGGAGTTGCTCCATTTGTTTTCAATGGGAACAACAGCATTTCAATCACACCTGGTACCAACAAAAAGAACGCATTTGATCTGAAGGCCAGTCTCTCTCGTCCACTCACCTACAAACCACACAAAGGTATGTACACTCTCACACAAATATTTAATGTAATGCCTAGAACTAACATGTCAGGGAGTACTTTCTTGGATTAAATTGTATCCTGGGCTGCACATTTAATACAATATCTAATCATGATTGATTACAATTATGGAACATAATGCCACATATATATATATATATATATATATATATATATATATATATATATATATATATATATATATATATATATATATATATATATATACTTTTTTTTTTATCATCATCAAACCAATGACCAATGCATTTACATTTGAGGTTTAACACTATAGAAAAGCAATAAAATGTTTCCAGGAAAAAAAATTCCTGCTTGATTTCCATACAAAAAATATAGCGTGCTGATGCTTCAAACAATGGTACAAAGCTATTCAAAACATCATTCAATGTAAATTGTGATAATCGTAACTAATAATTGCAATTACAATTTCAAGGGAATAATTGACAATTATTGTCTTCTTTAATTTCTGCAGGAAAACTGAAGCCTTTCGGAGATGCACAGGAAAACACAGCACTTAATAAATCTCAGACTGTTCCTTCACACCAGAAAAACTATAAACAGCACCAAGTTCAAACCAGGTTAGATGCTTATTTTGGTTAGGCATTGAGAGATGCATTAAAACGTTGGGGTCAGTAAGATTTTACAAACCAAACCCCATTGACTTTCTGTTGCGCGAGGCTGCCTCCTTGTTATTTCTGACCAAGCCTGCAGTCTCCCTCTCATTTACTGAAGCTTTCGCGCCTCAATCGCCCCCCGGTGACCGGTCCCAATATAGCCGCCCCTCTGTGTTTTCTAATGGACGCGAGGCAAACTAAATAATAATTACATTTCTAATATTTTTTCCCCAAAGTTAGTTAATGTCACTGAAGGCAGTTATCATCACGATGATTTCATTTCAAGTGTTCGTTTTTAAAATAAGTTTAGTTAGTTATTTGATGCTATAAAAACGGGGGGGGGGGGGGGGGGGGGGGGTGACGTCATGAGGCACTAACAGACTTTTTTCTGAATTTTTGGGAGCAGATTGGAGCTTTAGCTTTAATTTCTACATTTCCATAACTGTTTATTTCACACCAACATAATTCATTGTTCTGCATCTGCGAGAGTGTGGGCGGGCTTTTGATATCGCAGCTGTATTTCCTTCTACTTCCTGCGCAACTCCGGTCCCGAAATCGCTACTGCGCAGACTCGGTCCCAAGATGTCGGCGCCGTGCAGGCCGCCTAAAAGCTTCAAATCTGCCAAGCGGAAACGGATGATGTCGAGTCGTCCATATTTTTTTACGGTCTATGTTTCTGACTTATAACAAAAGAACTAACAATGTCTAAAAGCTGATATGTGACAAGGTGTACAGAAAACAAGCTAAAAAAAACAGAAGTTGCTGACCCAAAAAAACAAGCGTTTAAAGACATAAAAGTGCATACATGCAATAGAGACAGAGCGCAACATGCTATATTACACTGAGAACTGCGCCCACCGGAGGGGAAAGTAATCAGTGACACGAAATATAATAAATAAAACTAACATTTGGATATTTGAAAAAATGTTTACTGCACACGTAGGCATAATGAGTGTCAGGATCCCAAAATTGAACCATTCCTCCTGCTGAAGCTTCATGTCTCATTGCCTGTATCCACTTTTGTCACCTTAAAGGTCCACTGAAATCAAAATTGTTTTAGCTTTTAGTATGACTGTGTTAGCCTTAAAGTTATGAATAAGCTGGTATGTTCCAAAACTATGACAAAATTTGCATTTAGGAGATATGAGGATTCAAAATTTACTGTCTCACTTCCGTTAAAATGAATCTCAGATTTTGGTGACATCATCACAGACTTCACTTTCTTGTCAAATCGTCTGTCCAATCAAAATGCTCTCTAGAATCTAAAGCCCGCCCCCTACACAGCTGAAGTGGCGGCGGAAATTGGTCAGTTGTTGACACACATTTACTAATTTCTACATTGTGAAAGGCACATAGCACAATATGTGATAGGAAACGATACAGTGTAAATATGCTTTCATTTGAGGCGAATTAAGTCTGTTTTCACATTAGTTTCACACACCGCAGCAGCACACTCACACACTAACGGCTCTGGTCTAAATTTAGACTACAGACACGAGAGCGCAGTGCCGATCATATGTGCGAGTCGGCACAGACAACAAACATATCGACCCATTTGAATTCTGCACAGAATGCTGCATTTCAAAGCGATATGGAGGAGATTATGGTGGTAAACAGTGTTAGAGGAAACTGGCTTTACCAAACAGAAAGGTACGCTCTAGTCAAACTGTATATTAACGAAACGCTATTGGCTGTTTCAAAAAGAGGGAGGAGCTGCTAACAGTTGGAGCCATTTCAGGGGAAATTACATCAACACATTGAATAATGCGCCGCATTTCAAGGCACTTCAGTGGGCCTTTAACGCTCATATTTTGGGGTCGACTGCTCATAACATTGTGTTTTTACCAAGGGGGTAATCTAGCACTCGGAAAGCGTTCCATAGGGGCGGATCCAATTGCTAACCAAGCAATCACATGCTGTTAGCATCCCATTGACTCCCATGAGTCACATTAGGTGTGTTCGACATCGGCTGCGGCTGGATGCATGCGATCGGCGAGAGTAGCTGAGTGCAGGCGGGGAGGAGCTGCAAATGGAGACGTGAAGTCGGACACTTTCTGCTTCCCGTGGTGACGCTTGCACTGCGTTTGCAAACTTTATCACAGCTGAAGTTAAATAAATGCAATATTTCTCAAATACACAGATGTTTCAAATGATATTTACATCCAATACTCTATGCACTGCTTAATAAAGCGTCTATTTGGACAAGATTAATGTTCAACATATAAACTTACACTATCAATGAAGTTGTGTCAACGGTTTTTATCAGTTTTAGTTTGATAAACATGACAATATAACATTGCGACTACATGAAAAGAGGTTTTACTGTTATAAATAAATAATTTGTGAGCATTAGCATAACGTAAGGTTTTAGAATAAACACGAAACGCACGTGTTCGCTGTCATGCGGTGAATCGGCAAATCGTGGATCAGCTGTGTCGTCATCAGAGCTTGTGCATCCTCCTGCAGCCACCCTTGAGAATCTGCACCGGCTGCATCAGCCGCCTGCTCTCGAATCACTCTCGCGGTACTTTGTTGACATACGTCACAGTCACGTGCCGTCGGCGCTGTCTCAAGTCGGACAAAATTTCTAACCGGCATGCACTGCTTTAAGTCAGCCGCCGATCGGTCTGCGCATCGCTAGGTGAAGTCGAACAAGCCTTTTGACAGTGAATAACTTTACATCTGAGGCGTTTAAAGACTCCATTTGCCCATTGTTTATTTCTAAAGAAACACGACAATGCATAAAAGGCTCCATTACCTTGTATCTTACACTATCGCTCTGTAGAAGCTGTTTTTGTAAAAATAGGCTATCGATTGCGTCATAAACAACGCGACTCTGTCGCACAGTTGAGAAATTACCGGATAGATAGGAGAAGATGCTCAGAAGCAATCTTTTACTGTCTATGAGACAGTCGGAGCGACGTGGAGACAAAGTCCGATTAAAGGGGGGGTGAAATGCTGTTTCATGCATACTGATCTTTTTACACTGTTAAAGACATGGAATCCCATACTAAACATGGACAAAGTTTCAAAAGTTAAGGTGGACGTTTGATGGGAGTATTTCTTTGTCAAAAATACTACTTCCGGTTAGTCATAAGTTTCGGCAAGTTTTTTGCGATCATGCGTCCCCATTGACGTTAGTGGGGGCGGAATTTCCTTGTATGGGCCTTACGGACAATTCTACCGGAAGCGTGTGAGAGAGAGAGAGGGAGAGAGCGAAAGCAACAGGCTATGCCCATCAAAGCGCTCGTAGGCTGCGCTGCACAGGTAATGTGCACAATTAACAATGACATCAAAAAGTGCGTTTTTGGTTGCCAGACCAAGACAGTCCTGCACAGATTCCCCCAAAACCCCGCGGTAAGGCAACAGTGGATGTAATTTGCTTTTCCGGATCAGCAACTGAGTTGCGCGAATGTTTATATCTGTTCGCTGCATTTCGGTGCCGACTGTTTCATAAACATGGCCCAGCATGACGCCGGATTTTCCCGATCGCCTAATGCTGAAGGATGGAGCAGTCCCAACGTTAGAACCGCGGGCGGTGAGTTAGACTGCTTCAAATGTCTGTGTCTATGCTCATCAAGTAGCCCAAACATGATCACGTATAGTTACTATATATATTACTATATATAGAAATTGATCAATGGAGCATGCGATGTGTAGTGCGTGTACATTTGTTTAGCTGGCCACTATATGTGTAACTTTATGTTTGTGTATTGTAAAAGCACTCAACAATACACAAAGAGTGGGGAAATATGTTGAACTAAATAAGCACGCTTCTTCATTCAAATGCGCTACTATTCCGTGTCTATCTATGTAAACACTAACTTAACCTGTCTACACAAACCACGCGTTAACACACAAACACACGTGCACAACTGCACTTCCCACATGTACACCTTCAAAGACAAAAATACGACGATATAATTCAAGTATAAATATGTAAATAACACAAGCCGCTAAGCATATTATATAGTTAGTGTATATCGTACCACATAGAGACGTCCTGCTCTAGTCGTTTTTGCTGCTGCTCCTGTTCAACTGCAGCCTCTGGGTCTGATTCCGGATCATAGATGTATGGCTGTATCTGATTAAAAGCCATATTTTTATTTTGAATAAAGTTTTTTCCCCGCTGTTAGGGATGACAGCTTTACGACGCACTCAACCCAATAACAGCGGCGCGCACACGTCATTATTTAGCTCCGCTCACACGACACGCCCCCACCCGCTCGGCTTTTTTCGGAAAGACTCGGAACAGCGCATCTTTCTTATATAATTATAAAAAAAATAAAGACTTTTCGGAGATATGCAGGATGCAATGCTACTCTATAGGTACTCAAGATTGACATGACACTGACTGAAACTGAGTGTTTCACCCCCCCTTTAAGTCAAGGGAGAAGAATGGGGAGAAGCCCATAGTGCATAGTGAGCCAAAAGCAATGGGACAAAACATTTAAACAACGTGATTCAGATTTCCCCTCGGTGTGGGCGTGGCCTAAATACGGGAAACGGGTCTCTAGTAAGCATGATGACATCATCCGTAGCAACGAGGTCAACCCCGCCCTTACTCTCAGCTTAAGACTTCTCTCTATTCCTTAGTAAAAATTGCTCTCAGCAGCTTCATGAATAGGTTTTAAGAGAAAACTTGTAACTAAGAACTTTTACTTCCATTTAAGAGAACCCATTTAGGAGTGGTAAGAAAAAATGTTTTGTGAATATGGCCCCAGGTCGAAATAAAAGAAAAAGGCATTTTTGAAGGGGACCTTTCGTTGCATGCTTGTACAATCGGCTAAAACGAATGCGCAGGTTACGTTTCTGAACAAGTGTTCCCGAGTCCATGTTTCTCATACTGTTCATGTGAATCACGCCACAGTTTGAGTTCAACCTCCTCCAGGTAGTCTCGGGTTCGATGCGCTCCCAGGTGCGCCTGACAGCTTTTACATTACCAATTTTTCAAGCGAACCCCGTTCTGAACTGCCTTTATTTATATTCTTAAAATGAGAGAAATTGCTTATTCTGAATTTGTAAGCTTAGGCTTAAGAGACAGGAACGAGTTCTTTTTTTTAAAAAACATATCTTTATGCTCTGAGTATGGTTTCACTAATAATAAACGTATATTTGCATAAAGCATGCATATTTGTCCATACCCATATTAGAGTATTAAAAACGTGAAAAATATTAATTTAAAGTACATTTAGAACTGATAAAAATGTGTGATTAATCGCGAGTTAAATCATGACAATTGTGCAATTAATCGTGATTAAATATTTTAATCGATTGATAGATCGAACATTCCTCCATATAATGGACTTTACTGGCAACCAACGGTTGAAGGTCCAAATCAATGCGGTTTCAAACGGCTCTGCACTATCCCAGCTGTAGGGTCTTATCTAGTGAAACAATCAGTCATTTTCAAGAAAATATTTAAATGGATATACTTTTTAACCATGAATGCTTGACTTCAGTGTTGTGATGTCATTATGCCGGAAAGGTCACGCATGACATACGTGGAAGTAAGGACAACTAATTATTTTAATAAGAAATGTTTTTGGGCACCAAATCGGCATATTTGAATGATTTTCTAATGGATCATGTGCAAATTCCTTTTTTGCAAATTGAAATGTTTCATAGTATTACTGCAGCCTTGTAGCCTGATAAGCCAGACCCACATCAAGATGTATGGTCTGGAAACTCACCATTGACAGGGCTCAATCCGAGGGGCGGGATAAACGGTTGTCTTTCTAACTCCCTCTGCACGTGATAGGATAGTGCTACAACCAACCAGAGCAATGAAGGTGAAACGGAGCTTGTTAATAGATTAAACATTCGCCGTATCCGGTCGGCAAACCAACGTTCGCCAGCTTCTGTGTTTACTAGAAGCACGCAAGCGTCATTATGTTAAGCCCCGCCCACCAACTCTATACATTATGTGATTGGCCCGACAAGAGTTTGGCGTTTACAGCTCAGAAGGGTATTGAGAGTTGCTAGATGACACTTGCGGGCAGATGAAATTTCCTGCCGCTAGGGTGCATCTAGATTTCTAGGCTAGCAGCCTTGGTGAACATAAAAGACTTCAAGAACATTAAAAAATCTTGTTGACCCCACTTTGTAAACTAGAATTTGATCTGTCTTTTAGACTGAAATAAAATGTAATCTCATTGAAAATGCTTTGCTTTTTTTTAAACTTCAGAGAAGGGCGACGTGCCAAACACACAGAAGAACGAAAACAGAAGAAAGAGAAGGTGCTGGGTGCCAGACGAGGGCTGGTCATGGCCTAACAATTGTTTTTACAGTCTTGCTTTCTCAAATGCTCACTGTACGTGTTTAGCTTTAGTCTGTTTTGTTCCAAACTTTTGTATATTTTTACTCTTCTTTAAACACTTGTTTTTTTTTTTTTTACTTAGGTTAATATGTGATGCAGCTATCAAACTAAATCTTTACCTTTAAAAAAAAAAACATTTCTAGATGAGGATTTTATACTCTTTAAACTGTTTTTGATGTATATGTAAAGAGATGCCCTGATGAATTGTCTTTAGTATGAATAATTACATTTGTACTGGGACAAAAATAGTCACACAAAATGTCTATTTGAACGAGCAATAGTCATACATTATCATTTTGTACTTTTTTGTTCATGTGTTTATTTTTGTATGTATATATGTGTATGTGTAAAAGATGTTGGCCTTCAAAAAATACGTCCAATTTCTTTTTTATTAATAAAACAGTACGTTTGTTATCTGTGATTGCTGAACCCAGTTTAATTCAATTAGACCTCAGGGTTTCTCTTGTAAAGTTCATATGCAAACTCCTCTGTGTGGGCAAGGTCGTTACATAGACCAATGAAGTCAATCTCCAGCTGAAATGGGCCGTCTGCTTTGTCCCCCAATGTAAAACCAATACTCTTCACCTGAAAGCACCCAAACAAGTTTTGAATCAGGGATAATGAATTTGCACCACAATTCTCTCATAAATAAAGCATCATAAGAAATGGAAAGATAAACGATTATATGTTCATTTCAATTACTAGATAAACCATGAGGAGATCAGAAAGACATGCTGACCTTATCTAACCAGAGGACGTGCTGGTTATCCTGTATTCTTCCCCGACTGGAAAGGAAAAACTTGGAGAATGGGATCTGTAAAATAGAGTGATGTTATCATTATCAAGCAAGAGATTTGGGGCTGTATTCACAAAACATTTTATCTTGGCACTAGAGTTCTCCTAAATGGCTGTAAAAGTTCTTAGTTGAGAGTTTTTTCTTAAAACCTATTCACAAAGCTGTTGAGAGGAACTCTTACAAAGAAACAGAGAAAGGGTTAGTTCACCCAAAAACTAAACTGATGTCATTAATGACTCACCCTAATGTCAATTCACACCCGTAAGATCTTCGGAACACAGTTTAAGATATTTTATATTTAGTCTGAAAGCGTTTGCAAGTGTATACACACTATACTGTCGATGTCCAGAAAGGGAATAAAAACATCATCAAAGTAGTCCATATGTGACACCAGTTAGTTAGTTAGAATCTCTTGAAGCATCGAAAATACATTTTGGTCCAGAAATAAAAAACTACAATTTTATTCAGCATTGTCTTCTCTTCCTTGTTTGTGTTCAAACCTCAAACAAAGATTCAAACGGTTATGAATCAGTGAATCAATCAATGATTCAGCTTGCCAGTGTCACGTGATTTCAGCAGTTTGACATGTGATCTGAAAAATGAATTAATACACTGATTCACAACTGTTTGAATCTCTATTTGAGGATTGAACACAAACAAGGAAGAGAAGACAATGCTGAATAAATGCTGTTTTTATTCACTTTCTGGACAGTATAGTGTGTATACACTTGGATACGCTCTCGGACTTAATATAAAATATCTTAAACTGTGTTCTGAAGGTGAAAAGAGGTCTTACGGGTGTGGAACTACATTAGGGTGAGTCATTAATGACATACATTTCATTTTTGGGTGAAATAACCCTTTAAGATATTTTGTGAATACGGCCCCTGGACTGTTCAAATGTTTGGGTCTGGTAAGATTTTTTTTTTTTATGTTATTGAAAGAAGTCACATTTTCACCAAGGCTGCCTTTACTTTATCAAAAATACAGTAATATTTTGAAATATTACAATATCAGTTTTTATTTTGTTTTAATTAACTTAATTTTTTTTATTTATTCCTGTGTTGCAAATCATATTTTTTTCATTACTCTAGTCTTTAGAGTCACATGATTCTGCAGAAATAATTTTAATATGCTTCTTTGGTAATTTCTTAATATCAACGTTGAAAACAGTAAATATTTTTGTAGAAACCGTGATACATTTTTTCAGGATCCTTTGATGAGAGTTCAACGTTAAAGTTTTTATGGTCACTTTTGATCAAATGAATGTTTCCTAATGAATAAAGGTTTCTTACCGACCCCAAACTTTTAAAAGGTATGGTAAAATGGATTTATCTGAATGCGATTCCATATAAATTATAGATGGAGTGTCTTAGGACATGCCTTAACATCCTGCCAGTAGGGTCCCCCTCTAGTGTAGAGGAAGTAACTGTAGATGTCATCTCTTTGATGAGAAAAGAAGGTCTCAACGGACACGTTTACCATCCAAGGTCTTCCATCTCCCCGGATACGCATATGTAATGTATTGAAACTTGACCAGTCATAGTGCTTCTTTCTGTCAAATGAGGCCTACAACAGAAAGGAATATTTTAAAGGTCAAACTACATGTTATTTACCCTTTCCTCCTATAAAGGCATTCTGAAGCGAAGCAATGATTTGTGTAAGAAAAATATCCATATTTAATATGTTATAAAGTAAAATATCTAGCTGCTGCCAGACCACTTTCCGTATTCAACGCCTCTCGCAGTTCAAAATGCTTACATTACATCATACGCAGTGTCAGTTATGCTTTTTTTTTGGCAAGCTGAATACGGAAGGCAGTCTGGCGGCGGGAGCTAGATATTTTACTTTATAAAGTTTTAAATATAGATATTTTTCTTACAAAACTCGATTGATTTGCTTCAGAAGGTCTTTATTAACTTCACATAGCCATGTGGAGTAATTTTATGAGGGACGGATGCACATTTTTAAACTTCAAACTCAATGGACCCCAATTGACTGCCATTATAAATCTTGGAAGCATCAGGATATTTATTAATATAACTTAAATTGTGTTCATCAGGAAGAAGAATGTAATATACACCTAGGATGGCCTGAGGATGAGTAAATTCATGGGGTAATTTTCATTTTAAAGTAAACTACTCATTCAAACCAAGCAGACAGCAAGAAAAGAGGAACTGAATAAGGTGTCTGAAATATGATAAATAAAGAGTCAGATTATGGATCACATAAAAGTACTGTACTGACCAATGGTTGTTTGGCACGCAGCGTGCAGTATCCACTGTATCGAGTCTCTCCATCTCGCGGAGGCGTGGAGCACAAAGTTCCATACAGAAAACATGTGGTGTTATTCTTTCCCAGTTTGATGTATGCCACACTGTGGCCGCCAATCTCCTGATCAGATGACACGACCCACTGATCAAGACTCTCCGGCCCACGGAACTCCCACTGGACACGGGTCTGTTCAAGCATGTGCTCTAGTAATGGCCTTCCTTCTGGTCCAGTCCAGCGCTGGACAAACTCATCCTTCAACAACCCAATGTGCTTCTTGATACCCTCCACACCTTTAGAGAAATCGAAGTGTATCTTTTGCCAAGGCCAACGGGTGTCTGGGGGCTGACCTGGTCTGCGGTAATCCCGCTCATAGATGCTCCTGGTGCTCAGTATTGCTGAGCATCCAAGCGTAGATGGAAATAACAGTCGTTGTCTGTGAGTGACACCATAAACTCGAAACAGAGTTTTAAATGCTGTCCTTGATACATCCATTTGTTCTGGTCAGCAGAATGCTAAAAAAAAAAAACACATATAGTGAAACACAATATTGATTTTTTTTAAATATATATTACCTGTCATGTCATACATACAATTTATTAAATTGCTATGGTATGTCCATTTGAATGATCTTAAATGACCTCTTTATCAATTAAAAATACTCGGCTGCCTTTAACATTTTAGGATGGGGGGGGGGGTCTCTTGCACGATCATATAAATGTATATGTATATGGGGATTAGTGGGATGTAAAATCTTTAAAGACCAATGTAAATCGCTCCTGAATATGTGCAGTCCATCACTTTTGACTGTAATAATCAATGGAAATAAATCTAGTTGAAATACGTGACATTAGAGGTCATTACAGTTACATGTAAGTCTAGAGCCAACAGCTTTATTACAAACACAGAGGGTGACCACTTTTATAATGTTTAAAAATAAAAAAGTAAATGTAAAATATGGTTCGATAAGCAGTTGTTTTTTCTACTCATATGTGCCATTGCAGTACGTCACATAATCTGTCCTTACCTGATAGAAGCACGCGTGCTTATGGTCCTACCGAGAACAAATATCTCTCGCAGTTGATTCCCGCACACATCACAATTAGTGATTAACAAATATTATTATAATTTCGCTAAATTAGTGTATACATATTATGTATATTTAATAGACACAGCACATTTCTGATCCGGTGTATGTCGTCGGTTTATTGGAGTGGCGTGTGCGCATGCGTAGTGCAGCTCTAGCGCCTTTGTGTGGAGGAGTGCGGCGCTGCTGTTTAAACACACACACAGGGGAGCCAGGCAGCTAACCATGGTGAATGTAAAGAAACGGAAAGGTCGGGTCGTGATTGACTCTGACTCGGAGGATAGTGCAAGCGATGATAATTTGGATCAGGTAGGAATACCATTCACGTGAATGTGATCCAAAAACCTCGCTGTTTACCGATCTCTAAGGCGCTAAGGTGTCAGAACTGTATGTGTGTGTTGAAGTCCCGTGCTAAGTGATGTGGGAAAGCTAGCTGGTTAGCAGGGGCCTATATGGTGGCGTCGTGTTGGTTTTAAGACAATTACACCTTGATTTTTTAAATATTTTACGTGCTTTTTGTTGTCGCCTGCAGCACGCGGGTATTTCGGCTTTACAAAAGTGGCCGCGTGCGTTTAGAACCTTTTCTGTTTTATGACGTCACGGCGCCGCGGCTAAACTTCTATTTCGGTTGTAGCTGTAGAAATGTGACGAGAGACTAGAGCGGGCAGACTCTTCTCAAACGCGTTCTGAAAGCAGCTTTTGATTGGACAGTTAAAAAGTCACGTGATACATGAAAATAAGACTATGAAGACCCAT
This sequence comes from Pseudorasbora parva, assembly GCF_024679245.1. Taxonomy (NCBI): domain Eukaryota; kingdom Metazoa; phylum Chordata; class Actinopteri; order Cypriniformes; family Gobionidae; genus Pseudorasbora; species Pseudorasbora parva. The sequence goes on along the minus strand of NC_090188.1, from coordinate 24,998,257 downwards.
TAAAGTAATAAAGTTTACTGTTGTGCCAAAAGAGCTTAACACAAAATATGTAATTTATGATGTGCTTAACTACTAGTGGTAATTTTATATATATATATATATATATATATATATATATATATATATATATATTTATATATATATATATATATATATATATATATATATATATATATATTTATATTAAAAGTTATTTAGAGTTTGTGTTTTGAAATGTTTAAACATTAATTTAGACAAAAAGTGCTTATGAACATTATTTAATTTAATTGTGATATTATATGATAATATAAATACTTGAAAATGTAATTTTCTTTTTTGTAGAAGTTTTCAATCTTATAGGTGTCACAGACTCCTAAATATGATCAACCACATGTGTCAATCCTAAAATTTAAAAGCCATCTATATAGTTATTCTTGTATAAAGACCCAATATATACTGTGAAAATAAATATTGAAACCATGTCTAAAATATTATGAGGAAAATATTTAGTTTCTTTTAATGTGCATTTTTTGTTAGATATTTTTGTTAATATAATTCTTTTAATTAGTAATTTTAGTCTAATTGTTATTCTAATTTGTATTTATATTCATATAAGTATTTGTGTTTTTTGATAATTTATTTGTAATAAAATTCATTTCAGCCCAGACCCCAGTCTGAAAACCCTTGCTCAGTGACCAATAAATGAATTTGAACCATGATACGCCTCCTATAGGCGGTACTCTATACTACACTGCATATCAACCTGTGCACTTGTTTTCATTTCCTGATGGTGTTGACAAATTACAGAGCTAGCCAGCTAGCAGCCAAACAGAGCACAACACAAACACTAACAGCAGTGTGATTACTGACATTGTTACTATACAGATTTTTTTTGTTGAGTTGCATACATATGATATGCTGAAGTTTTATTTAATACTGGTGGTTTAAACAAGTACCATTTCATGATTCTGCTAAAACACAGACCATATTTGCAATGAAACCCCCATGTTCAGTATAGTTTGACATCGATCTGTGCATTGGGATGATTAGACACTGTTTAGCTGTACAGTGTGTGTTAGAGCATTGAGAGTGTTGGGTTATAACTATCTCAAATCCTCTGTTATATGTGTTCTAGTACTCCAAGATAAAACTAGCATATAATCAAACACCCTGACAGGCAAGCTCATAGATCACTATTTGGGTTCATTAAAAAAAACAAAAAAACACTGCTTTTGTTCTTCATAATGCATTTTTCCGCTGCCACACCTTCCCTGCAGACTTCTAATATAAAGTAGAATTTTGTGGTCATGGACAACAAAGAGAGGGGATCCACCTTATTTTTTCTCCAAGTACAAGGAATTTCACTTGGTTGTTGAGAAACTGTCACTCTTCCTCTGCTTTTTGAAGGAGCTGCTGTCTCTTGCCAAGAGAAAGCGTGTGGATTCTGATGAACAGGAAGAGCCTGTTAGTAAACCTGCCGCCTCCACGGACTCCGAGACGTCAGACAGCGATGATGAGGTATGGAGCTTTTCAGCTACTAAAGGTTGGTTACAGTATATTCACTCAGGGTTTTTCCTGTGTCTTTGGTGGTGTCAGGCAAACACGATCATCCCCACACAGAGTTTAAGGTACCCTAGATATGTGAACTGCGAGTCAAAATAGTCCAAAATAAACACACTGGCCCTCATTTATCAATCTTGCGTAGAAAGTGGTTAAATAATGGCGTAAGATTATGCTTACACTCCTCTCATCGCCTGATTTATGAAGCTGTGCGTACCTCTGCAATCCAGAAGTACGCAATACCTGCCCTTGATAAATGCCGCGGCTGAAACCGATCGTCATTAGAATAACACGCCCCTATATATTCAAGGCTCCGCCTCCCCCACGCCCTCATTTTACACCATGGACAAACAGAAGACGGCAAAGAAGCTAAACTTCTCCGACGTGGAGATCGGGCGCGCTTAATCATCTCACTAGTCCACTAGTCAGGGCACTGATTAGGACATAAGTCAATGGGCTGACTCCCTGATCAGTGCTCTGACTACTGAACTATTGAGATGATTGAGATGCCCATCGAGACCATCACCAGGGAAGTGGAAAAAAACCCGAAATTGTTTTATTTGGGAGTTTAAAGAGTGGGATTAAAGGCGCTTACAAAAACAAAATGTGGACCCAAATTACGGGTACTATTAATAGTGTGGAGGTTGAGAAGCGCACTCCAGCAGTTTAAATAGCTGTTTGGATGATAAATTACCATCACAATGCATTATTTTACAGCACGTTTTGAAACAATTAGCATTTAACTTCGTATCACGGCATGTATTGGGGTGTACAATAGTGATGATGATGTGATGTGGAGTAGGCTACCATTCATTCACATTAATAATTACATGAAAATTTTTTAAGATTCTTCTTATTATTATTATGATTATTATTCTTAATGATTATTGTTATTATTCTTAATGATTAATGATTATTATTTAAAAAAAGAAGGTCATTTTTATTATTTTGTCAGTCTGAATTATTTTAGTCCCAGTCCGTGCGCTGCTGCCGGGTCAGGCGGGCCTGAAACGTCAGATAAAGCGCACAGCCTCGCGACTGGAGGAATACATATGCCTACAAATCAAACGCTTTGGTAAAGTCACACAAATTAAACATTGACGTTCATGTTGCACAAAAATAAGCACTGAATGTTATTGTTGTGGTTTTTAACAGTGGGTCATATAGCATATCTTGTCAGTGCGTTTTGTGGTGTTAGGAATTGTTTTTTCTGCGCATTTCCCCACTAACTCAAACGTGCGTACACCACCTCCTGAGCTGACGTAGGATTTGAGCGTGCCGTACGCCAACGTCCATATTGATAAATTTCAAAGTCACTGTGGGTTTGGGTGTACGCAAGGTATACGCTGGATATTTGGTGTACGCACTTTTGATAAATGAGGGCCACTGTGTGTAATATGAACTTATCGAATATATTAATGATATACATAAGTACATTTATATCTAAAAAGTTAATAATAAAATGATCAACAAAGTAGAACATTACTTATAAAAACTGGCAGGTGTATTATTTTGCATTTACACTCCAATACTTACTGCACAGGTCATTTGACATACAGTGTTGGTTATAATGAAAGGATTCACGAGTTTGCAAAACTTGCATTGAACAAAATCTCTGCCGCTTTGAGCAATGGTAAGCGGATTCTGACTAACTTTAACACACCTGATTGCCTATTGTGTTCACACTCTCAACAGCTATGTCTGTGATTGGCTACAAAGCTCAATGCTGAAAAAAAGCATTGTAAATAGAAACCTTTGACGCTTTTCACAGAGTGCTTGCACAAACTTCTGGGAGCATTGTAAAGCATCAAGCTATCAGGTTTCATCACATTAAATTATCAACTAAATCTTTGACAGGACAAAGATACATTTTGAAAAAGAAAAACCCTGCAAACTTTAGTTTGAACCATTTAGAATAGGGTTGCGCCAATAGAAAATGATATAGTGCAGGGGTCGCCAACTGGCAGACTCTGGTCCGGATCCGGACCGAGAGATCCATCCATCCGGACTGCGAAGCCTTTTGACGCACTGAAATAAATAAATGCCAAATGCGATTTAAAATAAATAAATAAAGAATCACATTTATATCAGGCAGGTCAGTAGAACCGTTTTTCCTATGTTGCCACGGTTGCGTTGACAGTTAAAGGGGTCGCACACCGGACTGAAGCTCAGCGGCGCGTCTCAGGATCTCACACCGGACGCACACATTATATACGCGCAAGCTCAGTTTTGAATCGACTTCTGACAGAAGAACTGCAAGAGGAGTGTATCTCTTGTAGCACAGGGTGAAATCAGTATGTACATGGACGATTTGAGGGAAATATAATATAAATGTAATACATCGTGCAGCTCTTCTGTCAGAAGTCGATTCAAAACTCGCTCGCACGTATGTGAGTGTCCGGTGTGAGATCCTGAGACTCGCCTATGAGCTTCAGTCCGGTGTGCGACCCCATTTAGGCTACGTTACTATCTATACTCACTATATGTTTAGACGCCTGCAGCGAAGAGACTGAGAGCAGAAAGCGGCGTGCGGAGGCTGAATCAGAAATGGACCCCTTAACCCTCATTCACTATTCCCTACGTTAGTAAATGGTAAATGGACTGCATTTATATAGCGCTTTTAACAGACCCTATGGCCATCCAAAGCGCTTTACATTCCGCCTCGCATTCACCCATTCATTCACCGACGGCGATGTCAGCCATGTAAGGCGCCATCCAGCTCGTCGGGAGCAGCTGGGGTTAGGTGTCTTGCTCATGGACACTTCGACACTTGGTCAGGTGGAACCGGGGATCGAACCACCAACCTTTCGGTTTGCAGACAACCTACATGAACCACTGAACCACTGTTAGTCCACTATTACAGTTCACTTGAAGGAGTGAATGAAAACGAGTGTGTGAAGTCGGACAGCTGATGTGTGTACATCGGCTGTACACTCGTTATTGCGGTGCAACATGTGAGTACACTCAAACATGTCCACTGTGGTTTCGGACACCACTACAAATGGCTGTCCCCTCAAATAATGCCCTATTTAGGGTATAGGGGCGATTTCGGATTCAGCCATACACATTTTAAAGACACCTTATCCTCAGCAGTCTGAGGTAAGGGCGCAGAAAATAAATGAGCCAATATCTCACGTGCACTGAAGTTTAGACAATGTAGCTATATTCACTTTTTTTATTTTTGGAACCAGAAATGTTTATGCTTCCATTCCATCTTTAAGTTCAACTCAGCTCAGCCCTTTGAGATGTTATTTACGTTTTTCAGCTGGCAAACCTCAGCCAGTTTTTGCTTTCACTTTCAGTGAATATTTGACTGTAGTTTGAGACTCTTTACTGGCATAACTCTTCTGCAAAGTTTGCAAATTGCCTGTGTGATATCCACAAGCTCGTCTTTTGGGGGAAATATTTCTATGCAACATGACATTGTTTTTGTTTTTTTATCACCAAATCCATCTTTGCTCGCAAAATGTTATACAGCGAATTCTCATTTCCCTCAATAAAACTAAATAATTAAATAAATGAATCAGAAAAGTAAACTATTGCACCCTCACAAATGATATAACGTATCTGAAATCTCACAGGCTGACGATATGACTATAGAGCATATCGCTCCAAACACTAGTCAAGAAATATAATTTCGAAAACTGAAGATCAGAGATGTGTGAATACAGTTGATCCTACTCATCTCAACAGGCCTTCTTTAGCAGATAACATTTTCACATCACAGGAACCAAGCAAATTATCATCACGGTTTTATTGTATTCTTTACTGTAAATAAAGGTTCAGGATGTCTGCCAAATCAGTATCATACAGTGAGAATACACTTTTATCATCATTGGCATATGCATGTTTATATATGTCAAACTCATTTTATTAATGTCATGAATCGATATTCCAGTGAAAAACCTTTCTCTGGTGATGTATGCTGGACTTCTCCAGTCATTTAGTCCTCTTAAGCCTGGCCTACCTGGCCTATTCTCTTAAAATCAACTGCAAGCACACATTTAGATCTGCCTTCTCCAAACATCAACCGATGATGTGAACAAAGTCACCCATTTTTATTTCTTGTTTTAAAAATCACTCATATGTATGTTACAATACAGAAGTAAAAATGTGTTGCTACTTTTCCATTTAATATACAGTTCTGGTCTAAATCTCAGTGGTTTATTAGTACATGCTATTCCACAAATATTAGTTTTGGGGTTGATTTACCGTAAGCTGCTGTTACTAGCAATAAATCTCAATCTCACTTTTATTTTTCTCATAGATTACCATTTTATGTAGACTTTTAATGAAAATCAGTAGCCGGTGTAATGAGAGAGCACATTTTTTTCAAGCTTATGCAGTAAAATTGCAGAAATCTGCAGGTTTTAGTGGTTATTTAAATAGTCCATTTACTAACAGAGCAAAGAGGTGCAGTTGTCATTTTAGGTCTTGATAATTTCAATGGAAAAATATACAGAGATATTTAGAGCATGCTACAATACTAAATACATTGAATCAGTTGTGTCTTTTATGTCTGAATGGGTGATGTTGTGTGCTATGTGAAATGGATTTTTAAATATCCTGGGTCTGAAAGAAATCCCCAGTGTCCATGTAAAAAGTTGTTTGTAAATAAAACGCCTTATCAATGTGTTCTATTGATCTGTTAGTGGACTGTTGGAGGGACTAAAACCAAAAAGAAGGGGAAACCTAGCAAGGGGCCCGAAAAGAAGAACACAGTCAAGAAAAGAAAGGGCAAGGCGGCTTCATCCGGCAGCTCAAATGGAGGCAGCTCAGCAGAGAGTTCGGCTCCAGAGGAGGGTAAGGCTTTGGATTTTGAAATGCTGATTTCTGGAAAAGTACATTTCTAAAGTTGTTTATTCCTGCTTTGTTTCATAAGGTGAGGTGTCAGACTCTGACAGTAACAGCTCATCCTCCAGCTCAGATTCTGACTCGTCATCAGAGGATGAGGTTTTCCGGGATGGTTATGGAGATGATCTAATGGGGGATGAGGAGGACAGGGCCCGTTTGGAGCAGATGACGGAAAAAGAGAGAGAGCAGGAGCTGTTTAACCGTATTGAGAAGAGAGAAGTCCTCAAGAGGAGGTGAGGGGAGTTTCAAAACTCAGATCTGAGTGGCCACGGTCTGAGTTAGTCTTAATGAGCATTAAAATACAGCAACATTCTCAATGTTGTATTTTGTTATCTTTATTCTGTTTTTTCAGTTATTTCAATTTTAGTTTGAACTTCAGTGTTTTGAAGTGCCCCTCTTATGCTTTTTCCGTTAGCACCTTTTATGTAACGTGTTATGTAGCTGTTTGTGATTGTAAAAGGTATGCAAAGTTTCAAAGATCAAAGTGCATGATAAATAGTTATTTTCTCCTAAAAGAAAGAATCTGAACTGACATAAACTCGGAATCTGGACTTGATGAAACGAGTCATCATCTGTTTGCAAAATGGCATCCTATGATTTTTGTTGGCTGCATGTGAACGACGTCTACTTTGACCCTCTGTCAAAAACTGTAGTTGTAGCTAGGGCCTGGAAGAGCTTGGTTTATGTTGTCAACATGTAAAGAAAACAGACTCTGAGTCCTTTTTGCATACATTTTAAAAGGATGAGGAATCGTTCAAGAATTGATATGGAAAAAACAACACCATTGTTACTGTTTAAATTGCTTTTATCTGTTTTGGTAAAAAGTAAAATATGAAAGTAAAATACGCTTGGTTGCTCGGGCATTCATAATGGAGCTGTGCGGAACAAAGCAAGTGTTTTCAATTAATTCCTATTAAAGTTAAGCTTCAATGGGCATGAACTGAAAACACGCCACACCGTAAATTACTGTGCAGCTGTGAATGAATGACAGTACGGCCGAAAATGGGTGCGCACTGTAGGGCTGGGCGATATGACGATATTATCATATATCGACGATATCTCGCAAATATCTCTATTGATAACAGTCAGTGTTATCAGACGATAATCTACAGTATAAAAATGACAACTGATAAACTCACAGGACATTACGTTGCCAAAGTACATTATAAATAGCAGTTACCATACACTCACCTTTTTAGTGTTTTTGATGCATAGCTACAGTAGCCTATATTGAATTATGGATAAGACGTTGGTTGTGTTTTCATTATACACGCGCAAAGAGAAGCACGTTGGATTGGCTAAATGTTTTAAACCGCTCTAAAAATATTATTGGCTATTAGGCTAAATTATAAATATAATAGCCTATTAATAATACAAACATTAATCAAACATGGAAACCTGGAAAACATTTAAAATAGCCTACTTATGCTAAAAATAAAATGAGACAGAAATCATGGGGGGGGGGGGGGGAATAGCTCATCCTTAAACGGTTGAAAATGTATATAAAAGCTAACCATAGGCCTGTATTTTAAATACTATAAAATAAAGGTGTTAGAATAAAATTATAATATAAAAAATTGAAAGAAAAATATATTAAAGTGATGTAAAAATGCGTGTTAAACTCACAGCTCATGCAGTGTTGGAGCACAATAGCCTATTCTGGACAGAAACATGAGCTACTCGCGTGAACACTGCACTTTGCTTAATTCAATATTTTAGTTTCGAATCGTTTCATTTAAATGTGGACATTTTAAGCTTTCTATTAGGGATGCACCGAAATGAAATTCTTGGCCGAAGCCGAAACCGAATAATAATGAAATGCTTGGCCGAAGACCGAAGGCCGAATACCGAACGCGGTGTTTCGCATTTTTTCCATTTATTTGGCAATTTTTTTTTACCATTACAATAATTAAATAGTAAAAATTTGCTTTTTACTATTTTGTGTTGCTTTTCAGAGAAATAAATCAAATAACAAAAATACAATTTCAAAATATTTATTTAACACTGAATTTTTTTTAAACATTCCAGCAGATATTATACAAACTAAGCACAACATAACTTAAAATAAATAATTAGTAAAATAAAAAATATATTTTTATTTGGCCATCTTAGAAGCCCCCCTTCTTGAATAGCCTATGTTAGGCCTATAACTGACTGCTGAAAGAATGTAACTCCTGTATGTCTACAACAACAAATGTGCATTAAATAGTGCAAAAAATGTGGATGAACCCACAACAAATAAATAACTGTCCTAGACATAAGCCTACTTAGCCTACTTCTTCAGGAAAAGTGGCAGGTTCTTCTTTATGAAAAGTAGCTTCTCTGCTTTCTCACATGAAAGTCGGTTCCTCTTCTCATCGATGACATGAGATGCAGCACTAAACAGTGCTTCCACACTGCTGACATGTTTGCTGCATAAAGCACGCGGCTCTGACTCTACGTGGTTACTTTTTGATCGCGTCATTGTTCGGCCAAAATTATTCGGCCTTTTTACTTATTCGGCCGAATGCCGAAAGTGCTTTTTTTGGCTATTTTCGGCCGAATAATTTCGGTTGCCGAATATTCGGTGCATCCCTACTTTCTATATGCATTTTTTTTTCAATAACGTAATTCATGTGATGTTATCAGCTTATTTCATTAATGTTAGTTTTAACATATTAGAGTCACACCGGTCCGCTTCGCTCATTACAGGCTCATTCTCGTCAGAACGCCCACATATTAAAAATGGTCGGGTTTTAATC